>NC_057727.1:71878330-71940489 GCF_004010195.1 Chiloscyllium plagiosum | reverse complement strand
GGTTGCCATACTATAGGAAGGATGTGGAGGCACTGGAACGGGTGCAGAGGAGTTTTACCAGGATGTTGCCTGGTATGGTAGAAAGATCGTATTAGGAAAGGCTGAGGCACTTGGGGTTGTTTTCATTGGAGAAAAGAAGGTTTAGGGGTGACTTGATAGAGGTGTACAAGATGATTAGGGGTTTAGATAGGGTTGACCGTGAGAACCTTTTTCCACGTATGGAGTCAGCTATTACGAGGGGGCATAGCTTTAAATTAAGGGGTGGTAGGTATAGGATAGATGTTAGGGGTAGGTTCTTTACTCAGTGAGTCGTGAGTTCATGGAATGCCCTGCCAGTAACAGTGGTGGACTCTCCCTCTTTATGGGCATTTAAACGGGCATTGGATAGGCATATGGAGGACAGTGGGCCAGGTTGCCAATTATTTGCTTCCTATTACACAAATGAAGTTACATAATTAAAGTTGCCGTAGCCCCAGAGACTATAGGACCACTGCCTCATTTGTGTGTGAGAGAGAGAGACGACTGATGGTGCTTGACCCAAAGAGTCACTGAGCCTCAAGCAAGGGGCAAGGTTAAGAAAGTGAGACGTTCAGGGCGACCTTAGCTGGTACGGGGACTGAATGGCGTGGTGTTCGTGTTACCCTGAATCACAAGTCAACCGTCTACCCAATTGAGTTAACCCACTTCCGAACAATATGCATTACTGTGGGGAGGGTGGTGTGGAGTAGCAGGAAGTGCCGAAAGTTAAGTGATGCTGAAATACTAGTCATGACAGATTTGGCATGCTTCTTCCATCGGGTAGCGTCGCCAAGCGGCATGTGGCACTGCATTAAAGCGCCAATCTCTATCGAGTTGTGGATTTGAGCCCCACTGATGCCGTTATCGAAACTACACTACTGTTGGCACTTGTATACGAAAGGGCTACCCATTTTCTGCTGGTTTTCATTTGAGTGTTTGCGACTGTTGATCTCTCGGTCGTGGACTTGAACTGTATAATAGGTGCTACCATTTTCTTACTGGATCCTTGCTCTCCATTCCACTTCCACTTTGGGCACTCTCACTCTTTCATTGACACGTCAGGTTCTGAGGGAAATGCCTCTTCACTTCACTGCAAGTGGCAGAGACACGTCGATCAGTGTAGACGAATGTACGATGCATGATGTCCCTTTCAAAGGTGTAGGTTCCACTCTAACCGTGCATTAAAATGGCCACTTGGTGAGGGGTCTGTAAGCTCCATTTCAAATGGTGCTGAACCGAAATTAACTGATTGAGAAGGTTCTGATGGAAACCTTATGGAACTCTCCCTGAATGTTTCACAGTTCACATGGAAAATGATCTTCTTATATACACATGCGGGTTGACGCAACAAACAGGTTATTCTCAGTAACTGGAATGGGGTGGGTTTGGGCAGGGTTGTGAGATTTCAATGCTGGATGAAAGTGATCTGTGGGAAAGAGGCAGTAAAACATTCCAAGAGCAGGGACAACTGATTGGCCGAGGATATCTATCCCATCTTCTGTCTCTGTAACAAACATAGAATGTGCCCAAAAATATCAGCACGTCGAGCAGCATCTTGAAAATGGAAAGCAGAGTTAACATTTCAGGACCAGTGACGCTTCTTTTTTTTTCATGTCCATCTCCCTCTGCCTTTCTGCACCCTCCCTTTCTATTGAATATCTCTTGTCTTCCACCTTTATCCTGAGCTTCTCTTTTATTATTTCCTCTCCGGCCATTTTGACAGTCTCAAGATTTGTTTCAGATATGTCACATCTCAACATTTTTAGCAGCTCTGACGGGAGGTCCTCGAAATGGACAAATAACTCTCTTTCTGGCTCCTTACGTACCTGATGGCCAGAGACCAGAAGGTAGAGGAGGCCGGTTAGGCCTTTCAGACTATCTAGACTGCTGCGCCATTTGATCATGGCAGATGTGGGTCTCAACATCAATCTCCAGCATTCTCCCTGCAATGCTTGCTCTAACTGATTTTAGGATCCAGTGTGTTTTCTAATGTGGGTCTGAAACCGGCCCCCTCCGTATGTATTGGGAGTTGTTGCAATGTCTGTGTGTGTAACTGAGTTTGGTATGATGCCAGCTCGGCAAACACAATCTCTCGTGACCAAATAATAACTAGTATGGTGCACATTCATGCAATCAGTCTACAGGATAATCAGGAAGATAATATCGTCGTGCCACATGACCCAACCGTGTGCAAGCCTTTGTGTCTTACATTCCCTGGCTCTGCTTTCGAGACAAAGATTGCCTACTTGATCTGTCTGTGTTTGTATCAAGCAGCTCATTGAGCACGGAGTTGGACTTTCAGAGGAAACTGAAAGTGAGACAGGGACAGAAACAGAAAGAGACAAGACTTGAAAGTGCTTCGAGTTTGCGTTTGTAGGTTGGTTTTCGTGATGAATGTCTGCTGACAGCTATCCTGTCAGATATTAGGAGGCGCAGGGACTGTTTTGGTGGAATTTGGGAATTTAAAATTACACACGAGCAGCGTGTTGGACTATTTCAAATCAGTTTTCATTTCATATCCCAGCTCACCACAACTGATCACATTTTCTGGAGATATGCCAAGTGTTCCACGTGATGCTTCCTTTCTCCAGAGGAACTTGCGGACGTGAAGCACATGGAGCAGAAATAACGCTGATGCCTCAGACACTGTCGGAGCTGTGCTGGTGTGTCTGTCTTTGTGAGTGAACATGAGAATACGTTCGTCAAGAGGGTTACAATGCAGTATGACCATGACAAATATCAGTCCCATTATTGTGTCATTCAACATCACAGAGAGAATATCATTGACATTTGCCATGGAAACATCAAAACATCAAAAGTGTTTATGGGCCAAATGCTGCAAACTGGGACTAGAATATATGGACGTCTGATGACGTGGACTGCACGATGGAAGATTGATCCTTTGCTCTCACGCTTTTAAACATCGAGGACAGAGAGAAACTGATCTGATGAGAATATCTCTTTACAATCTGACATAGCGTTTTGTACTGTCCACTCTACTCCCAATCTTGATGTCATCTGCAAACATACTGACCATGCCTTCTATATTTTTATCTAAATCATTTAACATGAATTAATAACGAAAGTGCGCTAGCATTGATCCCTGTGGAGCATAGCTGGTAACAGTCCTCTCGTCTGAAAACTATCCTCCACCTCCGTTCTCAGCATCCCACCATTAAACTAATTTTATATCGAATTGGAAAGCTCACATTGAATTCTACGTGATCTAACTTTAAAAACCAATCTATCTTATGGAACCTTTTAAAACGATTTATTAATGCCGATCACTTAGTCCTCATCAATCTTCTTGATCACATCCTCACAAAACGTAGCCATGTTGTTGAGACATAAATTCCCTCGTACAAAGCCATACTGATTATCCCTATTAATTCCTTATCTCTCAAAATGCTTGTAAGTCCTATCGTTCAGAATTGCTTCCAACAACTTACCCACGACCATAGCCAGCCTCAGAGGGCTATGGTTTTCAGTTTCCTCCATTCATCCCTTTCACAAAGCCACTCCCCATTTATTCGACACATCACCTCACAGTAAGAGATATTTCTACCAAGGGACCAACAGTTTATTTCCCTGATTTCCCACAAAGCCCTGGGTGCACGAGATCAGATCCCAAGGAAATATCCAACTTTATATTTTCCTAGTCCTCCGGAATTTCCTCTTTTCAATGTGAGCAAATTGCTAAACAACAATTTTTGTAGCCGCTATTTCGTTCTCCACGGTATAAACTAATGTGAAATGAACATTTAATATCTCTCCCATCTGCTGAGGTTCAATAGAAATGTGAGCTCTTACATCTTTCTGGGATCCTATTTGGTCGCTAGCTCTGAGTGTACTTATAAAATTTCTTTAGATTATCCTTAACTTTATGTGCTAAGGCTATCTAATACCCTCGCTTTCCCTTCATGATTTCCTTTGAATATTGCCCCTCCACGCCTTATATTGTTCAAGGGATTGACTTGAGAAAGTGTGTTTGCATGGAAACTGTGCTTTTAAAACAAATAAATTCTAAGAAGACAAGTCCTTCACCTGCGATCAACGTTGTTCTAATAGAAACCTGACAATGTGGGAAGAGGCCCAAGAAGAACCCCATGAAACATGCGAAGATCATTGCACTCAAACTCACACCTCTCCCCGATTCCTGTAACTCTGCCTTTCCCATGGCCAAATTACGTCACATACGTATCTTTCGTCTGTGTACTTACTTACAGTGTGGAAACAGGCCCTTTGGCCCAACAAGTCCACACCACCCCGCCGAAGCGCAACCCACCCATACCCCTACATTTACCCCAATTTAGCATGGCCAATTTACCTGACCTGCACATCTTTGGACTGTGGGAGGAAACCGGAGCACCCGGAGGAAACCCACGCAGACACAGGGAGAACGTGCTAACTCCACACAGTCAGTCGTCTGAGGCGGGAATTGAAGCCGGGTCTCTGGCGCTGTGAGGCAGCAGTGCTAACCACTGAGCTACCATACCGCCCACCGTGTACGAAACCCAGGCAGAGACAGAGAGAATGTGCAAACTCCAGACAGTCGCCCGAAGAAGTAATTGAACCAGCGTCGCTGAGGCTGCAGGACAGCAGTGCTCACCACTGTGTCAGCCATTGTAAACCTCCTATACATCACTCATAATATATCATTTCTTAGACATGGGGGCAAAAGTTACTCCCGATGATCCAAATGCATCTGACGAGATCCTCTTATTGCGTCAGTTGCAAACCTCTGCGCTTGTTTTATAACTCGCTTGAAATGAATGCCAACATTGCAATTACCCTCCCAACAGCCAAAAGAACCTGTATGTTAAACATAAGAGAAACCCAAGCTTGATCTCTCATGTGCCTTTAAACTTTAGATCTCTGAAGCCTTTCCCCTGTCACAAAATAGCCTATGCTTCGAATCATTCCATCACTTTATGACCTCACTGTTTTCCGCACAGTATTCTAACTGCATCCTTTTTATCCAAGCACTCAGCCCATTCAAGTAATTCTGCAGCTGCCTGCTTCCTCAATAGGATCTGTCCTTCCATCTCTCATTGTGTATTCAGTAAACAGAGCAACAACACTCTCAGTTCCTTTGACCCGATCATTCCTGCATAACGCGAATAGTTGTGGTGCCAAAATTGACCCCTGCTGAACTCCACACGTCACGCGCTGCCATCCTGGAAAAGACACCTTCCCCCAACTGTCTGCCTTCCGCCAGTCAGCCAAACCTCAAGCCATGCCAGTACTTTGCACCTAACACCATGGGCTCGTATTTTGCAGCTTCCGGTGCTGCACCTTGACAAATGCCTGCTGCAAATTCAAGCTGATCACATTCACAGAATAGACGTTTTCTCAATTGCTCATTAACTCTTCAAAGAATTCTCATACATTTGTCCTTAAAAGCCTTGGCAATTGCTTCAAGTACTCTGTAATCACATCCTTACACTGACCTCTTATATGACATTTAACACAAACTTGATTTGTTTGACATTTATCTAAAAAATTATAACTTTGCTTTCAGTCCTTAATGTCAGGAACAACAATGTCCAATGGCAGTTGAGATGCGTGAACTCTGCGCTTTCTCAGCAGGCTCGATGAGTGAGTGAATTCCATCCCCCAGTGGATCTCTCTGCTGTTGTAGCAGGGGCGATGTGTGAGCTAACTGCTTTTCCCGAATGAGGCAGGTAAATACTTTCTGCCCACTGCAACTCGCTGGTATACTGAGACTCGAGATGATTACTTGAACCTAGTACTACAATGAAAACAATTCAAATATCTCTCATCTTGTGAAAGTATCGATGGAACATCTGTCCTGCAGAGACTGGAGGGCACATCCCACAGACTAGATATTTGATAGGCCTCTCCTCAATGTGAAGACGTTCATGATAAAACGATCCCTAGGAAATTGTATAGTCATTCCGACAGTTGAGCATTTAAAAGTTCTTCGAGGAGAAAGTGAGGTCTGCAGATGCTGGAGATCAAAGTTGAAACTTTATTGCTGGAACAGCACAGCAGGTCAGGCAGCATCCAGGGAACAGGAGATTCGACGTTTCCTGAAGAAGGGCCTGTGCCCGAAACGTCGAATCTCCTGTTCCCTGGATGCTGCCTGACCTGCTGTGCTGTTCCAGCAATAAAGTTTCAACATTTAAAAGTTCTCTTCTTTGTGAACGCGTTAATGCACTGTCAGCCCTAAGGAACATTTGCAGCACTTCCCAGTGTCTGGTCGTTGAAAAGACCTGTTAATAATGTTGATGGGACTTCACGTCGCTCGGACATTGTAGCACGTCCCACAGTTGTGAAATTGAAGATGTCTGTCCTTCGGGTGAGCACGTGGATCGGACGTCAGGTCCCCAGAAGTTTTAAAGGACTCTCATTCATATGAGCATATTTCCCATGCATCAACTACACAGAGGTCTGATAATATTTTCAAGAGTCTGGACAGGTAAAAGGTTTCTCATTAGTATGAGCATGGTGTTGGGTAATCCAATCACTGAACGTTTTAAAGCATTTTCTGCAATCCAGACATTGAAATGATTTCTCCCCATTGTGAACAAGCAGGTGTTGCAGCAGGTCAGAGAAGGAGTGTATCCCTTCCCACATACTGAACTTGTTCCAGGTATCGTTGCTTTCATGGGGATCCAGCTCAGATGGAGAAAGGAATACTCACATGTCTACAGTCTCAACTAAATATGACAGCAATTGTATTTTGTGAGTTGTGATGATAGCAGAAGCCTTGTCCGCAAACACAAGTGGACGATTCGCTCCCAGTATAACCGGAGCCTTTTCCTTCCATATTTAAACACTGATCAAGTGTTTTGGAGGAAATGCGCGAATTCATCAGATCATGGTGGAGTGATTGGTTTTTAATTCTTCACTTTCTAATATGCTGCGAACTTGATGTTATATAGGGTGTAGGTTTGCTAGCTGAGTTGTAGGTTTGATATCCAGACATTGCCTCTTGAAGGTCGCCACTGATGATGTTACCTAGCCAGGTAATGAAACGTCTGGGTACCAAACCTACAGGTCAGCGAGCAAACCTACACCTTAAAACTCAACCTGAGCTACAAACCTTCACAAACCTTGATGTTATATATTTTAAAAAAGAGAGTGAGAAAGAGTCTCACAGACTCTAGATTCTGTCTGAAGATAGGGACTGACGTTAAGGGATATAGACACCAACAATTTGACCGGACTTTCGTCAGAATCTTCTTATACACACAGACTTCACCAATGAGAAGGAGCAGGTCAACAGGTGGATGTGAACACCATCACCTCTCTGTTCCCTCCATGTCAAACACTGTCCTGACTTGTCTGACAACCTGTGCCGTTGGAGCAGACATTTCCTACAATTCAGTCATGCAAAACTGAGGCATCTGTCTTCAGTCCCAACACAAATCCACTGCCTCGCCACTGTGTCGAGAGTGTTGTCTTGGAAAAAAACACAGCAGGGCAGGCAGCATCCGAGGAGCAGGAGAATCAACGCTTCATAAAAGAGCCCTTCATTTGGAATGAAGCTTGTGAGCCGAGGCGGTAGAGAGACAAATAGGAGGAAGCAAGGCTGACAGTGTTGGAGGTGGGGATAATTGTGATAGTTCGGACAGCATGGTGGAGCGGATCGGTGAGAAGGAAGATGGACAGATAGGAATGGTCATGAGAACGCTGCCAACTTGGACCATTCGAACTGGGATAAGATGGGGGAGGGGAAATGAGAAATGTATTGAAGTCCATATTGATGCTGTGTGGTTGGAGGGTCCCAACGTGGAAGATGAGACATTCTTCCTCCTGGCGTCGGGTGGTAAATGTGCTGCGATGGTGGATGCCCAGGACCTGCATGTACTTGGCTGAGAGTGAGGGAGATTTGAAGTGTTCGGCCACGGGGCAAATGATGACGTTTAGTGTGGGTGCCCCGGAGATGTTCTCTGAAGCGCTCCGCATTTAGGCATCCTGTCTCTCCAATGTAGAGGAGGCTGCATTGGGAGCAACGGATCGAGTAAATGTCATGTGTGGAAATGCAGGTAAAAATCTGATGGATGTGGAAAAATGCTTTGAGCCTTTGTACTGAGTTGAAGGCGAAGGTGTGGGTGGAGTTTGCAAATCGTGTGATGGAATGGGAAGATGCCTGGTGAGGAGAGTGGTTTGGTAGGTGGCGTGGTCCTGACAAGGGAGTCACGGAGGAAATGATTTTCACAGAATGTCGCTGGTGGTGTGGAGGGAAGTAGATCTCTGCTGGTGGCGTCCGTTTGCAGGTGGCGGAAATGGTGGAGGATAATATGATGTCAACGGAGGTTGGCGGGATGGAAGGTGATGACCAGGGGGATTCTGCCTTTTTCATAGTTGGAGAGGTGAGTCTTGAGTGCGGAGATGCGCTAGAGGGCTGCATCGGCCACGTTGGAGGAGAAATTGCCTCACCACTGACTCAAACCTCTCCTTGACAATTGTCTGAGTCTGAACCAGTCACGTCATAACCATGGTGACATACCTCACCACGCATGCCTACTTGCACCTCATTAACTTCCTACGGCTCTTCCACATCTCTGCTCTTCTGCAGCACAAACTCTCTTCCATTCCTTTGGACGAAACTATCCTAATGCACTTCAATCCATCCTCTCACATTCCTTCTCTACTCTGGTCAAACGTCATCTGCATCTATTCATCCATGTACTTGATCTCTGTTCAGCGTTTTATTGTGATTTATTTGAATGACATATTTACCACCGCCTATTTTCCCAACCGTGTGCTGCTGCCCTCGCAGCTTTATTATTCCACACAGGCTCCCACGTGGTGGAAGGGAAGGAGTTGCGGGTTGTTCACCCAATGATGTAATTGCAATGTTTTCGAACAATTTTGTTGCATGTGGGAGTATTTGTAACAGGGATTGTTCACCCATTATCGCTCAGCTAACTCTCTACGTTTTCGTCATTTATTTTCAAATCTTTTCACTGTCTCCGCTCCATCTATCGTTGTAATGTCCTACAGCCCACTCACGAGCAATTAGAGATGATCAATAAATGCCAACCCAGCCAACGAACCCGACACTCAAGATTTCCTATTTAAAAAAAAACACTCAGGTATCTGCATTCCCTCGAATTCCCACCTTCTGATCACGCTCGATTTTAACTTTTTCATGTCTGGCGCCCGAAGCTTCATGTATCAAGGCCATAAAGTATAAAATATTTTCACTACTTAGATCACATAATACCGTTAGGTAAGGAGTTACTCACCAAATGATGAAGAAAAATTGTGATACGTGTTAATTCAACAGCAGCAAATCGTGCCTTTCATATAATGGAAACGTCAAAGCATTTCCTCTGAAGGGCGTTTCTCGTGATCGCATAACGAGATGTTGGGAAGCTGACAAAGTGTTATATCCAACAAGTGATCAATCCAGTACGTTTCTAGTAGTATTTTAAACCACAAAAATCAGATTGCATCGCAAACTTCGGGTGATGGAGTTTGTTTGGCTGGAGATCATCATTTCTTTGACAGTGTAATAGCAGGTCATTTGCTCATGGCACCACAGCTCAGTGATTAGAGCTCTAGTCTTATTAACCAGTGGCTATGAGCTTCTATCCCACTGGGCTTTGCTGCATTTTCTCACAAACACTGCAGCAAACATCCGAAATTGCTTTCTCACTGCGATTCGGAATTATTTCTGATGGAATAGCGTAAAGTCATTCTCTCCTGGGCTAATCTGGTTGAGTTTGGAATTCCACTTCTGTGTTTCTCCTTCGAGGACATGAAGATAGCAAGCAGATGACGCGAAGAATGCTCCAGTTTGGCAGGAAGAACAACGTGAGCCAGTAGAAGCCGTAGAGTAACGGGGAAACACTGAGGAATGAAACGCACTGGGAAGCGGCTTAATGCTTCTATTCCTCATGTAGCGACAAAACAACTACGGGAATCCAAAATAAACAGGCAGGAGGCTGGAAGTTCACAGGAAGCCAGGCTTCCTCAGAAGTTGTAGGTTCAGCATGTATCAAATCTTCATGGCTGGGCCTGTCCTTGAATGGCAGCCTGCTGCCTGTTTACCCCTTTGCTTACTTAAACAGCCTCTGGTTTTAAAGTCTAAACGAAGAAGAAGCCAAATGATTAAATTCCTCATTTTCATAAAGTCGGTCTCTCCTGTGGCTTTTGTCATTGTCGCGAGATGTGTCTGTACATTTCCCTCTGTGGGTGGAAATGAGGTTCAGTTCTCCTGCAGGTCATGGACAAATTTAACCGAATCTGACTTCACCCCCATTCGTTGTACGATTTGAGGTGAAATGTTTGCAGGTAAAGTCTCAATGAGATGAACATTTCAGAGGCCAGGCTGCGGGCCAAATAATGGTAACTGGATATGAGAAAGGATGAATGTTTGATGAGTGGAAGTGACATCCTGTATTGTTCTATGCTGTTAAAGCACGGTGTCACGAACATGTTTTTTGGGGAAGAAACTTCTCATGACAGGAAAACAAAGCTATTATGTTAACAGAATGTGCATTTGCACATGCTGGACATCCTGGTCGATTTGCGGTTATGATTCAGCACTTTCGCCAATTTGGTTTGGGATCATTTCCTGGTCAGAAAATCAGGATTTACTGTTCGTGATAGGGAGAACAACAAAAGCAGAGCATCCCTGACAGGAATCGCATTCCATACGCGTTTGCATGTGACTCACAATTTTGCTGCATGGCCGGACGGTGGCTCACTGACTAGCACTGCTGCCTTACAGCGCCAGACACCTAGTTTGACTCCAACATGGTCGACTCTCAGTAAGGTGATTTATTCAGGAGCGAATGACAAGCAATGAGGTCGGTAATTGTTTTTGGAGGGCTAATCCTGGAGAGTTGGTGTGGATTTGTTGCACTAAATGGACTATTTCTGATCTTTAGGCATTCTATGATGCCTTCCTGTGTTGATTTCGCACATAAAGCCACAGAGTCACAGAGATGTACAGCATGGAAACAGACCCTTCGGTCTAACACGTCCACGCCGACAAGATATCCCAACCCAATCTAGTCCCAACCTGCCAGCACCTGGCCCATATAACTCCATACGCTTGCTATTCATATACCCATCCAAATGCCTCTTAAATGTTGCAATTGTACCAGCCTCCACCACTTCCTCTGGCAGCTCATTCCATACAAGTACCACCCTCTGTGTGAAAAAGTTGCCCATTAGGTCTCTTTTATATCATTCCCCTCTCACCGTAAACTGATGCCCACTAGTTCTGTGCTCCCCGGCCCCAGGGAAAGAAATTTGCCGATTTATCTTACCCCCCGCCTCTCATAATTTTCAGAGAAGGGAGAAAAGTGAGGAATAACAGTCACTTCCTCGTCAGGGATTGATCCAGTGTTCGACAACCAACCGAATCACCAATGACTGAACGAGCCTCCGTCCTCCCTATGCTGGTAATGACATTATACACAACTAAAGCTGGTTTCCATGTGTTGAATTGGACACAGCACCCTTTTTGAAGACGGACTTTACTGGGAAATAAAGACATGACAAAAGATTTGGAGGGATATGACTAGAATCAGAAGACGTCAGGAAGAGTGAACAGAGTTTACTTAGAAACAAAAACATTGGAAAGGAAGCCAGTGAGGTCCTGGAGGACAAAGCCATTAGAAAATACAAGGCGGGGTTTCATGGGGTGGTGGAACAAACCAATATATCACGTGGCGTGAAAGCAGGAAAAACTGAGTTGTGTCCATATGGAAATTTTCCAGATGATGTAAATTTGGTGAGAGTAAACAGGAGGGAAAATCTCGCAGACAAATGGATTGAAAACTAGAGTTTAGAACTTCAAAACCAGTGATCGATGATAAAGAACATTTTGGCGCATGGGTTTGTTTTTGTTCATTCTACAGTTATTGAAATCGGGAATGAGTTTTTACAGAAAAAGTAGTTTCAGAAGCTAATTCTAAAATATTTCTGAAGCGGGTACACACACACAAGGAATGAATTTAACCGGGACAGGAAATCTGCCTGTAGGGATGGGGTGGTTTTAGGTGCATGCTCTCTATTTGGTTAACGTTAATTGGAAAGAAATTGTATAACGCCTGCAACTGAATACGACTAAGTGTGAAAATATCCGATTAATAGGAACGGTTTAGCAGCTTGATCGAAGTAAACTTCTATAAATTCGAAAAGAACTTTGCCGTTTGTGTTAGCTTAGCATTAAAGGGAAGCTGGTTAGCTCAGTCCACTGCATAACTAGTTTACGATACAAAGTGGTACCAACAGTGTGGGATAAATTCTCGCAACTTCTCAGTTTAACATAAGGATCCTGACATCCCCACTCACCTAATCCATTAGACGATGGCGAGAATCAAAGGGAAATTATACCATAGTGTGTTGGAACTGACCTGTCGATAAAACAAACCTGTTTTTCATCCGTTGCCTTGGACATTTGGCTGCAATCACAGAGAAGGGATTGTGTCAATTTGCTACTCACTCATCTCCCCACAAAATATCCATTGACAAGACTCGAAATATAGTCCTGTTTGAAATCTCTAAGCTTCACAGCAGTACTTCAAAATCTTTATCATTTCGATTCGAGTTCTTCTAACAATATTCAATCTGTCCAATGAGATAAATATCATTCATATTGTATTGTTTCAATAACCTGCGTGAATTTACAGCAATGACAACAATATGAAACGTGATCAGCATCCTTTCCACAGTTTAACACAGCGCAGGATCATCGTTATGAGAAAGATAATCCATCTCAAACGGCACCCCTGTATCTCTATTGAGAGATGGATATTCACCTGGGGAATATTTCTGGCCGGTCGTAAATAACTGAGGCATTTCCCACGGACAGAACAGTCCACAAAATCAGAAGCTAGATTTTTAGAGCAAATTCTATTTTATTCAACGTTATTTTGCAACTTTAAAATATATATGGACACACATACATGCATACATGCACACACACATTTATATTGAGATATGTGTGTGTGTGTGTGTATATATATATATATATATATATATATATAATGTAAGTGTGTGCGTGTGTATAAGAATTCAGAACGTTGGGAATTGATGGTCGGCCAATTGAATGTTCTACCTGTAGAATTTGGGAGGTAAGAATCACTAATAATGTCCAAGACATCTCCATCTGCGGAACGTGCATCCAACTCTTGTTCCTTGGCAAGTGTGTTAGGGAAGTGGAGCTGGACGTTGGATCATTCGTTAGGCTGAGGAGGTAATTGAGAGGAGTTATAGGCAGTCCGTAACACCTCAGAAAGAGAAAAAAGTCGATGGTTTCAGTCGGGAAACGAAAAGAGAACTGGCAGACATTGCATGCATCCCCTAAGGCCATGCCCCTCAGTTACACGCATACCGCTATTGATACTTTTGAGGGGGAATGCCTTACCAGGGGTAATACATGGAGTAGAGGTTTCCCGCACAGAGTTTGTCCCTGTTGCTAAGAAGGGTAGGATAGAGAAGAGGAGAGCATTAGGTTTGGAGACTTCATAGTAAGCGGAACTGATTTCAGATTCAGTGGGTACAAGACACACTTAAAATTGGTGTGTTGCCTCCCAGCTCCCAGGGTATGTGATATCTCGCATCCCAAGTCATGGTCCACATATGCACCAAAACGTGGATAAGAAAAGGCATGTGGATGTAAGGCAGAAATTCAGGGCGCTAGAGTGACATCTTCGATCAAGGTCAAACATAGTTGTTCACACTGATTTGTTGCTCAAGACACGTCATAGAGAGATGAAGAATGGGGGAGAGCTTTTGAACACGTGGCTACAGGGATGGTGCAGTGGGGAGGGATTCGGATACCTGGACAGTTGGGTCTCATTCTGGAATATGTGGTCCCTCTACAAATTGGATGGTTTTCTTCTGAATCACAGGAGAACCAATATCCGGAGGGGTGGGGGGATAATTTGCTCATGCTATTCAGGAGGCTTTCAACGAATTCAACAGCGGAATGGGAACTGAACTGGAGCTCCAGTTCACATGAGGTTTTGAGTTGTGAGGACTCAAAACCTCATGTGGAACTGAATAGGTTTTCAGTTTTGCAAGAGTGTCCCAGCAAATATGAAGGTGGTTTAAGATGTGTTTACTTCAACGCCAGGAGCATCTGGAATAAGGGAGCTGAATTGTAGCATAGCTTGTTAACTGGGACTTCGAAGTTGTGGCCATTTCCAATACATGAATAAAGCAGTGAAAGGACTGGGTGTTCCTGGTGCCGCAGTTTCGATTTTACAGTAAGAACATGGAAGGTGGTTAAAGAGGGCGCGTTCTGGCATCATTAACCAAGGACAGTATTACTGTAGCAGAAAGCATATATGGTGAGGACTCAACGGAGTCTACTGAGCTAAATTTTCTGAGATTAGACTCAGGAAAGGAGAGGTCACTGTGAATGGAGTTTTGAATACCCCACTGAAACGTTCCAGAGATATCGAGGAAAAGATTGCAAAGATGATTCTGGATTGGAGCGAAAGCAACAGGGTAGTTGCTATGGGGAACTTTAACTTTCCAAACATTGATTGGAAAGGTTGTAGTTTGAGTACATCTGATTGGGGACTTTTTGTCCAATGTGTGCAGGAGGGTTTCCTGTCACAGCATACAGACAGGCTAACAAGAAGCATAGCCACATTGGATTTGGTACTGGGTAACGATCCAAGCCATCTGTTAGATTGGAGGGAAGTGAGCACTTTGGTGATCGGAAAAGGTATATATTGCAGGCAAGAGGTATTTCTGGTAGAAAGGTGATGAGGCAAAAGTTAGGATGCACAGGATGGAGAAAGTAACTGCAGGGGTATTGTACAACTGAAATCTGGAGCTTGTTCAGGGCGGAGCTACTGCGTGCCCTTGACACGCATATATGCGTCAAGCAGGTAATATGAAGTCAAGGTAGGTAACCTTGTCTACTGAAGAATTTGAATCACTTGTCAAGAGGGAGAAGGAGGCTTATGTAAAGATGAAATGTTCAGGCACAGGTCGAGTGGTTGAGAATTAAAAACTAGCCAGCATAGGGCGAAAGAGAGAGCTAAGTCAAGCTGAGAGGGGACATGGGAATTCTTTGGCTGGCAGAATGAGGGAAAACGCTGAAGCATTCTATTGACATTTCAGGAACAAATGAATGAATAGGATACGATTAGAAACTGTCAAGGACCGTAGTGGGAAGTTGTTTGTGGAGTCTGAAGAAAGCAAAGGCAATGAATGAATATTTTTCATCATTATCACAAATGAAAGCAGGCAATGCTGTCGAGGAGAATATTGAGATACAACCTAATAGAATATACGAAATTGATGTTCGTAAGGAGTTTGTGTTAGCAATTCTTGCAAGTGTAAAATAGATCTTTCTCTTGGGCTTGATGGGATGTGTTCTAGGATTCTCTGGGAATCGTGGGGGGAGATTGCAGAACTTTTACCTACGAACTTTGTGTCGTCAGTGTCTATGTGATTGGTGCAAGAAGAGGAGCAGAGAAAGCTTTGGTAATTGTAGAACAAAGAGCCTTAGTTTCTTTGTAAGTAAAGTTTCGGAAAAGGCGATGAGAGATAGGATTTATGATCATCTAATAAGGAAGAAGTTGATTCGGGATAGTCAACTCGATTTTGTGAAGAGTAATTTGTGCTTCATAAAACGTATTGAGCTCTTTGAGAAGATGAGCAAACAGGTGGATGAGGGTGAAGCTGTTGAAATGGTGGATATGGTTTTCACGAAAGCATTGATAAGGTTCCCCACGGGAGGCTATTGGATAAAATAAGGAGGCATTGATTGATGTTTATTTAGTGGTTTGGATCAGAAAATGGCTAGATGAAAGAAGAAGTAGTTGATGGGAAATGTTCGTCATGGAGTTCAGAAACTAATGGTGGACCAGAAGGTTTCCTTTGGGTCCACTGCGGTTTGTCATTTTCATACATAAACTGGCTTAAGGCATGGAATGATGGGTTAGTAAATTTACCGAAGACGCAAATTCAATTCATTTATCAACAGTGCCAAATGCTGCTCGACGTTACAGTGGGACATGAGTAATCTTCAGAGCTGAGCTCAGAGGTGGCAAATACAGATTAATGCGGGAAAATGTGAGGTCATTCACTTTGGTAGTAGTAACAAGAAGAAAGAGCTCTGTGCAAAAAAATAATATTTTTGGAAGTTTAGTTGAGCAGAGATTTTGGTGCAAATGTGCATAAAACTCTGAAAGTTACCACCCACGCTGATAGTTTTGTTTGGAAGAAGCACAATGTGTTAGATTTATTGGGAAAGGGATTGCGTTTCAGAGCCATGAGGTCATGTTGGACTCAAGAAATTCCCTTGTGTAGCTGCACTTGTAGAGATGTGTACAGTTCTGGTCGCCACATCGGAGGATGGATGTGAAAGCATTGGATAGAGTGCAGAGGAGATTTACTACGATGCTGCCTTGTATGGAGGGAACGTCTTACTAGGAAAGACTGAGGGACTTGTAGCTGTTAATTACAGCGATAAGAAGATTGAGAGGTGATTTATTGTAGACATACAAGATGATCAAAGGTTTTCGTAAGGTGGACAGTGAAGGACTTTTTTTCAAATGGTGATGGTTAACGCAATAGAGCCATGGAGTTATAGAGATGTACAGCATGGAAACAGACCCTTCAGTCCAACACATCCATGCAGACCAGGTATCCCAACCCAATCTAGTCCCACCTGCCAGCGCCTGGCCCATATCCCTCCAAACCCTTCCTATTCATATACCCATCCAAATGTCTCTTAACTTTTGCAATTGTACCAGCCTCCACCACATCCTCTGGCAGCTCATTCCATACACATACTATCCTCGCGTGAAAATGTTGCCCCTTAGGTCTCTTTTATATCTTTTCGCTCTCACCCTAAACCTATGCCCACTTGTTCTGGACTCCCCAACCCCAGGGAAAAGACTTTGCTTATTTATCCTATCAGTGCCCCTCATAATTTTGTAAACCTCTATAAGATCACCCCTCAGCCTCCGACACTCCAGGGAAAGCAGCCCCAGCCTGTTCAACCTCTCATTCTAGCTCAAATCCTCCAACCCTGGCAACATCCTGTAAATCTTTTCTGCACCCTTTCAAGTTTCACAGCATCTTTCTGATAGGAAGGACACCAGAACTGCACGCAGTATTCCAACAGTGGCCTAATCAATGTCCTACACAGCCGCAAAATGACCTCCTAACTCCTGTACTCAATACTCTGACCAATAAAGGAAAGCATACCAAACGCCTCCTTCACACTCCACTTTCAAGGAGCTATGAACCTGCGCTCCAAGGTCTCTCTGTTCAGCAACACTCTCTAGGACCTTACCATTAAGTGTATAAGTCCTGCTAAGATTTGCTTTCCCAAAATGCAGCACCTCGCATTTAGCTGAATTAAACTCCATCTGCCACTTCTCAGCCTATTGGCCCATCTGGTCAATATCCTGTTATAATCTGAGGTAGAGCTGAAAATGTGTTGCTGGAAAAGCGCAGCAGGTCAGGCAGCATCCAAGGAACAGGAGAATCGACGTTTCGGGCATAAGCCCTTCTGATTCCTGAAGAAGGGCTTATGCCCAAAACGTCGATTCTCCTGTTCCTTGGATGCTGCCTGACCTGCTGCGCTTTTCCAGCAACACATTTTCAGCTCTGATCTCAAGCATCTGCAGTCCTCACTGTCTCCTCCATAATCTGAGGTAACCCTCTTCGCTGTCTACTACATCTCCAATTTTGGTGTCATCTGCAAATTTGCTAACTGTACCTCTTATGCTCGCATCCAAATCATTTGTGTAAATGACAAAAAGTAGAGGGCCCAGGACCGATTCTTCTGGCACTCCACTGGTCACAGGCCTCCAGTCTGAAAAACAACCCTCCACCACCATCCTCTGTCTTCTACCTTTGAGCCAGTTCTGTATCCAAATGCCTAGTTCTCCCTGTATTCCATGAGATCTAACCTTGCTAATCAGTCTCCCATGGGGAACCTTGTCAAACGCCTCACTGAAGTCCATATACATCACAGCTACTGCTCTGCCCCCAACAATCTTCTTTGTTACTTCTTCAAAAAACTCAATCAAATGTGTGAGACATGATTTCCCACGTACAAAGCCATGTTGACTATCCCGGATCAGTCCTTGCCTTTCCAAATACATGTACATCCTGTCCCTCAGGATTCCCTCCAGCAACTTGCCCACCACTGAGGTCATGCTCACTGGTCTATAGTTCCCTGGCTTGTCTTTACCAACCTTCTTAAACAGTGGCACCACGTTTGCCGACCTCCAGTCTTCTGGCACTTCACCTGTGACTATCGATGATACAAATACAAGAAGCCCAGCAATCACTTCTCTAGCTTCCCACAGAGTTTTCGGGTACAGCTGATCAGGTCCTGGGGATTTATCCACCTTTAACTATATCAAGACGTCCAGCACTTCCTCCTCTGTTATCTGGACATTTTGCAAGATGTCACGATCTATTCCCCTACAGTCGATATCTTCCATATCCTTTTCCACAGTAAATACTGATGCAAAATATTCATTTAGTATCTCCCCATTTTCTGTGGCTCCACACAAAAGCCGCCTTGCTGATCTTTGAGGGCCCTATTCTCTCCCTAGTTACCCTTTTGTCCTGAATATATTTGTAAAAACCCTTTGGATTCTCCTTTATTCCCTTTGCCAAATCTATCTCATGTCCCCGTTTTGGCCTCCTGATTTCCCTCTTAAGTATACTCCTATTTTCTTTATGCTCTTCTAAGGATTCATTCGATCTATCCTGTCTATACCTGACATTGCTTCCTTTTTGTCTTAACCAAGCCTTCAATTTCTTAAGTCATCCAGCATTCCCTATACCTACCAGCTTCTAAGGATTCATTCGATCTATCCTGTCTATACCTGACATATGCTTCCTTTTTGTCTTAACCAAGCCTTCAATTTCTTAAGTCATCCAGCATTCCCTATACCTACCAGCCTTCCCTTTCGCCCTTACAGGAATATAGTTTTTCTGGATTCTTGCTATCTCATTTCTGATTGCTTCCCATTTTCCAACCGTCCCTTTACCTGCGAACATCTGCCTCCAATCAGCTTTCGAAAGTTCTTGCCTTATCCCGTCAAAATTGGCCTTTCTCCAATTTAGAACTTCAACTTTTAGATCATGTCTATCCTTTTCCATCACTATTTGAAAACGAATGGAATTATGGCCCCAAAGTGCTCCCCCACTGACACCTCAGTCACCTGTCCTGCCTTATTTCCCAAGTGTAGGTCACCTTTTGCACCTTCTCTAGCAGTTACATCCACATACTGAATCATAAAATTGTCTTGTACACACTTCAGAAATTCCTCTCCATCTCAACCTTTAACATTATGGCAGTCCCAGTCGATATTTGGAAAGCTAAAATCCCCTACCATAACCACCATATTATTCTTACGGATCGCTGAGATCTCCTTACAAGTTTGTTTCTCAATTTCCCTCTGACTATTGGGGTGTCTATAATACAATCCCAATAAGCTGATCATCCCTTTCTGATTTCGCAGTTCCACCCAAATAGCTTCCCTCGATATATTTCCAGGAATATCCTCCCTTAGCACAGCTGTAATGCTATCCCTTATCAAAAATGCCACCCGCCCCCTCCTCTGTTGCCACCCTTTCTATCCTTCCTGTCGCATTTGTATCCTGGAACATCAGCTGCCAGTCCTGCCCAACCCTGGGCCATGTTTCCGTAATTGCTATGATATCCTAGTCCCATGTTCCCAACCATGCCCGGAGCTCATCTGCCTTCCCTGTTAGGCCCCTTGCACTGAAATAAATGCAGGTTAATTTATTGGTCCTACCTTGACTGTTCTACCTACCTGTCCTACCGACCTGTCTGCCTTGACTGTTTGACTCACCACTGTTCTCAGCTGTACCCGTCTCAGATCGATCTCTTTCCTCATGTCTCCCCCACCTTACAAGTTTAAATCCTCCCATGCTGTTCTAGCAAACTTCCCTGCCAGTATATTAGTCCCCTTCCAATTTAGGTGCAATCCGTCCTTCTTGTACAGGTCACTTCTACCCCAAAAGAGATTCCAAGGGAACATAATTTTAAATTGAGGATGACTGATGCCGAGTTAGATTATTTTCTCAGTGAGTAGTAAAGGTGCAGAACGCCTTACATTCAACAGTCGTAGACTCACCAACTTTCAGGGCCTTTAGATTATTAGGGGATAATCTTTTGAGTTAGAATGATTAAATGTCTGTAAACTGGATTTCAGATTAGTATCGCAGGTGGGTGCAACATGAAGGAACAAAGAGCCTTTATTGCACAGTAATCTTCGGTCCTCGAACTGTTCTTCAGCCTGATGTTGCAATCGTCACTGTTCACTATCATTGGAATGAGCGCCTGGCGAGGATCAATCTCGCAACTTCGGCAGCTCACACACTTCTCATCTGTTTTCGAAGCACGGCAAGCTGATCAATTGCCCCACTGGAGCTGGCATCAGAGGACGTTTAACGGCTCCTGATTTTGCCACTGAGGCCCTGAATCCAATTACTCAACATTTGGCTGTGGATTTGAAATGAAACCCAGCTCAGAGGTTTCATAATTGTACTCATAATGTATCAGCGATTATGTCGCATCAGGTTCAGGAAAAGGACAGAGGAAAATGTGGCGAAAAGTAGACGTTACTGAATATAAGTTTACCGTGGCTTCCTGCATTGATCACGGGCAATTTTACTTCGCCACTGTACAGGGATGTTCCTTCGATCAGTTTTAATTCGTCAAAGAATTCGATTCACTGACACTTCACCAAGTTCCTTTGGAAAATTCATAAGACACAATGACCCACATTGCACACAACGTCAACAGGAACACCGGGCATGGTGTATATAAATAGAGTAATGGTATGCAAGGAAAATGGAATTTCAGTTTAGATTAGATTCCCTTCCATGTGGAAACAGGCCCTTTGTGGCAAGCAGTCCACACCTCCGCAGAAAAACCCACACAGACCCATTTCCCTTTGACTGATGCACAGAACACTACAGGCAATTTCGTATGACCAATTCATCTGAACTGCACATCTTTGGACTGAGGGAGGAAACTGGAGTCCCCGGAATAAACACATGCAGAGAACGTACAAACTCCACACAGACAGTTGCCCAAGGTTGGAATCGAATCTGGGGTCCTGGTGCTGTGAAACAGCAGTGCTAATCACTGAGCCACCTTGCCTCCATGAGCCAGTGCGCAAAGTAGGAAGAATCCAGAGTAATATTCAAAATGTGAGAAATTCACGTTCATTACCTTGGCCAGAACTCCAGTCTTGCAAAGGGCAAGTCTGCTCCTGACTCTCCAGAATCCACGCAGACATCTGTTCCATTGGTCCACTTGGAAGCCTATGTAAAGAAGCGTTCAGTCTGTCAGATCACTTGTGAGAATTCTCCACTTTCCGTTAGAAAGCTGCGACAGGAGCTGTCTTATCCAGCTGGGAGGGCAGCGAGGTAGACGTGAGACCTTAATATTCCTTGATGTAGATTCACATTGTCCTCATTATGTTAGTGTTTAAAAACCGGGAACAGCAACAGCACAGACAGCAAGGAACATGAGGAAGCCATTCTTCCCACCCAGCACCACCATTCGATATCATCATTGTGGAGCCAGCATGTTAATGCCTTTTTTCAGCCTATCAACATCATCGCGTTGCCTACTGGTGAACAGATATTTATCGAGCTCTATGTTCAATAGACATCGAAACTACAGCGCGACTCTGGTGGGATTGGAACCCACGACTTCTGAATAGGAGCTTAAACCATCAACGAAGAATCACCACGCACTTTCCATGGCGCCACAGAGGCACACAAGCTCAAAGCTTTGAGCACACAGTGTTACCTTCAACTCGGGATTTCCATCTCACGTATGTCTGCCTTCGTCAAGCTTTCCAGTATCTGGTTCTTCTCCAAATGTGCTCTCGCTATTCAAGTGTTTGGCGACATACTGCTGAAATATTCTGCTGACACGTAGCTTTTCCACACTTTCAGATAGTGAATTCCAGATAAACAACAATGTCTCGGGAAAAACATTTATTCTAAATCTCCTCTTAATCCCTTGTCTCTTGCTTTTCATCTGTGTCACTGGTTATTTTTTCTTCCCAAAACATGATTATTTCTGTCACACATATCTGTCCTCTTCATAATATGTGCACGTTAATCAGTTTCTCACACAGCCTTCTCTGCGCATAGATAAACAGTCCCAGCCTGGCTTGTCTACTTTCACAACGGGAATGGTCCAGCTTTTGTCATTCTTATCATCTCCTCTGAACATCCTGCAGCCTACAAAGGAAAAACGTTGTCTAAAGAAAAGCCAAAATGTCTGAACAAAATCATGAGTTCTTGTACATCTTCAGAGAGAAAGAAGAGTTAATGTTTCGAGTCCAATGATCCATCTTTGGAAATAATGGAAAGTGCGGATGGGTAAAGAATGTGGAAGAAGGCGGACGGGTTCTGAAATTATTGAACTCGATGCTGGGTCCTGAAGACTGCATAGTCTGTCAGTAGAAAATGAGGAGCCGTTCTTCCAGCTTGTGCTGTGCCTTGAAGGAGCACTGCAGTAGACCGGAGTCTGAAATGGTGGGTTGGGAACACAGTGTAATATTGAAGTGAGAGGAGACTGGAAGATCAGGATAACTTTTGTTGGTTCCACACAGAACGTAGGTGATCACAGCTTTGTCACTGATTCTGTTTTTCTATCCTGATTGTGGAGAGATAACATTCTGAGGAGGAAATACAGTTACCTGGATTGAATGAAGTGCAGACAAATCACTGAAAGATATGTCTGGAAAGTTGCACAGTGAGGAGAGATATCGTAACCCAGCAGGTCTTATAGCTTAAGACATAGAAAGTTACAGCGCAGTGCAGGCCCTTTGGCTCTCCAGTTTGCACTGACCTGTGAAAGAATTGTGATGCCCATCTAACCTTCACCATCACATTATTATCCATGCATATGTCCAATGCACTTTGAAATGCCCTTATACTCAGAGAGTCTACGACTGTTGCAGACAGGCTGATCCACGCCCGTACTATTTTCTGAGTGAAGGGATTAACACAGTTATCTGTCCTAAATCAATCACCATTCAATTTAACGCTATGCCTCCTTTTGTTGGCATCATCATCTGAAGAAAAAGGTTCTCACTTTCCACTCTATCTAACCTTCTGATAATCATATAAGTCTCGATTAAGTCATCTGTCAACCTTCTTCTCTCCGACGAAAACAACCTCAGTCTCCTCAGACTTTGCTCGTAAGACCTTCGGTCCACACCTGTCAACATCTTAGTAAACCTCCTTTGAACCCTTTCCAGAGCTTACACATCTTTCCAAAATTCAGTTACCAGAAATGCATGCAATACTTCAGGTGGAGCCCTACCAGGTGATAAAGCCGCACCTTCTGGGATTTTATGCAATGGTTGTTGCATGGGCAGTTGCTGGGATGAAAGAAATACTGGACCGGGGATCCTGCATTGTGCTGGCAAGGTGTGGAGTTCAGTGGGATTGAATATTGGTGAAAGTGGAAAAGAATGTATGCCTTCAACCGCTTCCTTCTTCCAGTAATCATTTCAATTCGGAGCATATCTATCAGATGGCTTGCATTCCAACACGGGCACAGCTTACACCTTGCAGAACAAACGCGTTTGCACTTTCACTGACACCGTGTCTCTCCAGGAGCTGCGGTTCTCCCCCATGCACTTTGAAATGACCTACAGCACCGTCCTTCCTGAAACATGTCCCATCGATAATGGAAGCAGATGTTTAAATAACCCACGCTTGGGAATGAAATGGACAATTTACAATTCCAAAACTTGTTTCATTTGTTTATTTGGCTAAAGCTAGAATATTGTGTGAAGATCTGCAAGTCACATTTTCGGAGGGGTGATAAAGATGTAAAAACTATGCAAACGACAAAACGTCAGAGGGACAGAACTGATAGAAAACCCTACAGTGCAGACAAAGACCGTTCGGCCCATTGAATCTGCACATTGTAACCGAAGAGCTTCACACTCCCCGACGCTTTCTTTCAAATCCCGCACTTACCAACCAACTACAAAAATATAATTTGCTAGAAATGCTCAGCCGATCTGACAGCATCAGTGGAGACAAATCAGAGTCAACACTTCAGTCAAGGACTGTCCTGAGGAAGGTTCACTCGAGGCGAAATGTTAACTCCGAATTACCTGACGCTTTAATTCATATTTTTTGTCTTTGAAATACAGTACTTAATCTCTTTCGCGTTTTATTTACCATCTACCTTACATGCTCATCACTGAACACTTTGAAGTAATGTTAGAAGACAAAGGAAATCCATGCGGGAGAACGTGCAAACTCCACATTGACAATCGTCCAGATTGAAATAATAACTCGTTTCCTGGCACCGACAGATAACAGCGTTAACCACAGTGTTGCCTGAAAAGGCAAACAGTTTTCTCGATGGGTAACTGAATCTCGGATTGAGGCGGTGACAGGCAGACGTACTACCCAGGACTACTGTGAAAAAAGGAAGCCCCTCATCCTCCATGTCGGGACTGGGCAATACTAACTATTTCTCTATCCTAATTCCTTCAAAACCACTGACCCCATAGCTATGTGATGGCATCAGAAATTCACATCTGAATAGTTCTTCAAGTGATGAGGGTTTCTGAACCTTACTGTGAATTTAAGATTCCGAACACCCGATGGCTGAAAAGGTTTTTTGCCCAAACACATGCTCAAAACGTTCTGCCTCTTAAATCTCTGCCTCACTGGTGATTGATCTCTTCAACAAGGACAAATGTTTCTTTTAGTTTACCCTTTCTATATCCCTCGTTACTTTATACATCTCAATAGTGTCTCCTTTCAGTTCCCTCTGCTGTAAGAAAAATGTCATTCCAAACATTCTTTATACCTGAAACTCCTCACCCCGGACAATATCCTGATAGATCTCTTCTAATCCGTTTCCAGTGGTATCACATTTCCTTTGTAAAGTGAATTGCAGACTGCACACATTAGTCCAGCTGGAGCCGAATGAACAAATTAAACAAGTGATCAGAAAGTCACGTACACTTTTCCAACAAACTCTCTTTTACACAGTACTATCCTGTGTCCTTTTCACAGAATTATAGAACTCCTACAGTGTGGAAACAGGCCGTTCAGTTCAACAAGTCCACAGTGACATTTCGAAGAGTAACTCAACTAGACCTACTTTCCTAACCTTTTATTTTATATTTACCCCTAACTAATACACCTAACTTACACATCCCTGAACACGATGTGAAATTTTGCATGGCCAATTTACCTAACTCTTCTCATCTCCTGATACTAGTGCTCCAAGAATCTCTGGTTCGTGTCAGTTAAAGTTGCTCCATGAGCTTTGATTTCACAACCATGTCATCGAACATGATCATTTGGATTGAAGTTGCCAATGCTGAGATTGGAGCAACAATGACTGCAGCAGCACAGATTGAATGGGGTAAATGTGAAAGTAAGTTTTAGATTGCGCAGTGCCTGAGGGAACTTGGAGTGATGGTCGAGAGGAGGGTCAGTTAGTGCAGGAGTTTAAGAAAAATATCCGACAATGGGTGGTTTCAAATCCTTATATTTAAATAGGCTGAGATGTGAGAGGGCAGGTTCTTAAGGAAGAAAGTCATCACCTTGGAGAATATCTTCATGTGAAAACAATTGATTCCATGTTGTGTTGATTTAGTACATGTCACACAGCGTAAAATGGGGAAAATATTACGTACTCTAAACGTACTGATGCAGCCGTAAAGCAAAGCATTGAACACTGAATACAAACGCGGCATCACGCAAACAAATGCACATAAAAATACTTCCAGTGGCAGGGGATATGTCAGAAACAGCAACACAAACACAAGAAGACCACTTGGCGAAGTCTGGATTGAGATGTAGGAACTCAGAATGGGCGAAACGTTTAACCTCGATATTTCCAGAGGCTGTGGAGTTTTCAACATTGGATATGTTGACAATGAGATGAACTGTTTTCTACAGAATATGAAAGGCTGAGAGGATAGCCTGGGATATTGTTGAAATGCATGTTTCAATAGTCCTGTAGTTTAACATCATTTACTTCGCCAGTTACATCACATGTGGAAGTAACCACTGCTGACAACGATCACATATTCTCAGTTACCATTCAGAGAAACTGTGTTGTACAGCCGCAAAATCCAAAATTAATGAGAATACACGACGTTATTATTCAGCTCAAGTTTACCTCGAGCTATCGAGGAAAACACGAAAATAGAGTTAAAAATTGTCAGATCAGCGGTAATCCCATTGAATGTCTGCACAGACATTGGGTGAATGAAAGCTTCATGAGAACAAGTGTGTTTTCTTTGCGAAATTGTCCGCTTTACAATGTGGGGTCTATTGGAGTGAAGTGGTGAAGTTGATTATATTTACTAGTTGTTCACCCTGTGATGGTTACAATTGATTCTCCTGTCCCTGGTATCCTCACAGACTTGCAGCAAGTGCACTTGAATCAATGGCTTAATGATTTGCTTGTTTGCAAATCTGTGGGTTGTTCATTCGACTCTTCACTATCTCAAGAACACTGCCGATTTTTATTACACTTACAATCTCATTGTCCCGAAGCCGAGTTGTGCTTTGAATTCTTTGTCTGCAGGAAGAAGAATCTTTCCTCAACAACAATGCACCACTTCCATATGTCCAAGAATGTTTGACATGCTGGAATGTCTGAACTATTGACATGAAGCCATGCCCACCTTCAATCTATTGCACACTTATACATATTGTCGGCTGCCAAGACTTGCTGTTGGCAATGTTTCAATCGATTATACCGTAATTCTTTGTTTAACAGATTCATTTTTAAACAGGGGGTCACTGTGGTAATAGAAAGTAATTCCAGCGAATCGTTCAAAAGAAATGACATATTCATTAGAAGCATCTTGCAAAGCAAGTTATTTGTCTTCTTAAACTTTGTTTTCCTAAATATCTCTCAAATAATTATCAGTTTCTGAGCACTTTGTAGCCAGAACATTTGAAAGAATTTCATTCTGTTTGGAATTATTTGTGGAATTAATGTCTCCGATCGATAAATGTAACCGAGAACATCAAAGTCAATCTCACAGTGATGCCAGAGGAGGGGAAGATAGAATAGTCTTGCACGCTGCCCCTGTGAACATGATCAATTTCAAACCAAACCAATCCCTGCAAGTCCTGGGAGTGGAAAGGAGACAATTAAACAGAACCCGTTTCAACCCTGTGAATCTTTAGAAACTCTGTGGGAGGGGAATGAAGGGTGAACTGCCCGACGGAGCAGAGTCTGTCAAGGTACCTTCCCCATCTTGAAAGAGCAAGGACATGAACTCTGATGATCTCGAAGCATGAATTGATCTGAGACATTGAAAGGATTACCATCAGAACTGCTCCACGCCCGCTGTTGTCACTGTCAGGAACAATAAAAGCTGATTCGCTGACCAGGCAGCCAACTCTGGCCGCCGAGAAGAAAACACTGATTCTTAAGCATTACACACCAACTGCTGCCTCCCGAGTTGTTGGACTGCTTCTTAATGCCAAAACATATGGCGTTTTATTTATCAGGACATAAGTTTGAGCAAGTAATCGACTATTTACAGAATGGAAAGAGGCCCATCATCCAAGTTTTCAGCACTTGGCCTGTCCCCTTGTGTTCTCAAATGTTTAAAACACTCATCTCAATGCGATTATCCAGTCATGTTTTACAATGAATGCGATTTAAGTTTAAGATGGATAACCTGTATTCACACCCTCTCGGTGATCTGAACCCCATTTCACCCACAGAGGCAAAAACACAGACATGTTCTAGCGAAGTGACTGTGGCTTCAGGATAGATCAACCAGAAAGTAGGATTTCCATCCAATTGGCTTATTTTGTCTCATTTCAGTTTCAACACCAGAGTCTGGTTACAGCAAAGAAAGGAAGCATTCAGCCACTCCCGAGTCCGTGTGCCTGCCCTATCTAAGCATTGAGCTAAGGAGGCAGTGTGCTCTGAGAGAAGGATTCTCACTCATTAGAAACTGCAACATAATAGATAATTGGATAGCCTGTGTATTAGAAACCAGTCGTATCAAAACCAAGACAGAACTGAAGGCGGCATGTGCGGAATGATGGGAGAATATAATGCCGAATCAGACAGTGTCCAGGGTGAAAGGAACAAAGACCGGCCCTGGAAGTCAAGTCGTTTGGATTCAGTGCTCTCGTAGCCATGGCCTGCAAATCGTTAGCATTTATAGTTATTAATATGAAATGCTGCCTTCTCCTTAAAAGTAGAATTATGACCTGAACATACACACATAAATTGTGAAATTGATAAAAAATGATTTGATTTTCAAATTCCATATTTGGGCAGAATGAGTAACATGTAAACTCTTAGGTTATCATTAAAGTCCAAAATTAAAGCCAGTTAGTATTTTCACAAAACTACAAAAGCAGAAGAAGATCTGGGAGTTGCATCTGAAGGAGGCCACTGCTCCTGCGTTCGACCACAACTTCTCATCCCTTTCGTCCCAAGAACAAGTGCAGAAGCAAAATACTGGCAATCTGATACATATTAAACAAAACAGAAAACGCTAGAAATATTCAACTAGTCTGCCAGCTTCTAAAAGTGTGCTAGAGCTCAACGCTATCACAACCTGATTGTCTTTACTTTGTACTCACGATAATTAATTTCCAAACAACTCTTTCAGACACATTTCCTCATCTTTAAAAGGTATGCACGCTTTTAGTTTGCCATGAGAAATGTTTTGTCAATTAATTTGGCACTGACAGGACAACCGTTTAAATCTGTATGAAACATGTTACAAACAGTCATACCAGACAAAATGAAGAAGACACGTGAATAAATATGTGTTTCAGTCAGGAAAGCTAAAATAGAATTGGTCACAGAAAATTGTGGTGAACTGTCTGCCGATGTTTTTTGATGAGGTGAGTAGAGGTCTTGATGATGATAATCCAAGGCAATCAGATAAATGTATATTAGCAAAAGAAAAATGGCAAAAGTTCCGTGAGACGCTGTGCATAAAACCTGGGGATGAAGGAATATAAAGGAAAGTAGCAATATTGAACATAGACTGGCTGCGTGAAAGGTTACTGATGATGGGAGCCTGCCTTAAACTTCGATTTCCATGCTCCTTGGATGTTGCGTGATCTGCTTTGCTTTTTGAGCACCACTCTAATCCTGACTCTGATCTCCAGCATCTGCAGTCCTCACTTTCGCCTGTGGGGAAAGGGAAGAGAATCATAATTAGCCATTGTCCTTTGAACTGGAAGAATGTTTCAAGCAAAGTTTGATTGAGCATTGAGGTGTGGAAGTTCTGGTTAGGTTAATTTAGCCTAACAACATTCTCTGATTTATCAGAGCCCCCAGTGCGCCCATGGGTTTCTCTGATTGGTTGGAGGACCATTGCCTCCAGCTTGGTCCTGTGGACCGCTGTTGGCCGTTATACGTCATCTGTTGGGATGGGTCCTGCAGCATGCATAGGGTTAATAAGGACTGTGAACATGCTTGCGGCGAGTGATCATTGGAACGAAATGTTGTTGTCTCCAATCGACAGTCGGTGAGTGACGGCTAAAGGGGAAGGAAGCGCCAGGTGCTATAGCCCGGTTAGAGGTTTCATGTTTGGTTATTATATGATTCTGGACCCAAACATAATGTAACTGGGGCCACAAATTAAGCCACAGAGAGCCTGAGGCTTCTTCCCAGAAACAAGCCCCAGTCAGCTGCCGCTATTCCTGGTTCAGTTTTATTTTGTGTCGTTTTTTTAAATTTTTCAGGTCAATGTCAGTTTATCTATCTTTAATGTGAATAGAGCTGAAAATAAATTATGCTGTTTTAAATCATTGCTGTGGTCCATGAGGATTTGGTGTTGTTTGGAGAGCTTTGGGTGTGTATTAGTGACTGGGATTGATGGGAAAGTGAACATCTCTGTCCCTTACCTTGCTGTAAATGTGACAGAGACGGAAATAATGGAGCAGGAAGTGGAGGGACAGGACTCCTGAACAGGATAGCTAGTCGCGGGCCTTTGGAATTTGGGGTAATTCTTTGCCAATCCCTCAACAAAAACCCGACCCATTGTTTTTCTCACTTCACCCCTTTCCCTAACCCTATCCTACCACTCCCTCCACCCAGTGTCAGCAACATTTTAAAGACATTTACATATTTCATACGGACTATGTCGCTTTTGTCAGAACATTCGGTCATTTGAGAACTGGATAGAAATTGAGATACAGAGCAGCCAGTGTACGAACCTCAAACATTACTTTGCACCTCCTCGACCTGCTGAAATTCGTATTCTAAAATTCTTTCCCAATTGGTGTTTGGTAAGGATTTGCAGGATTTTTAAAAAAATCTAGATAATGTGTTACTGATATCTGTGTCAGTTAAAAACAATTGTTTTTTTTTATCCCACCTTTAACAGAATGGAAATATGAAAAATTAGAACAGGACTGGCTTGATGTGATGTTTGATCCTTCTCCATAATTCAGTAAGATCTTAGCTGATCATTCCGCACAGTGACCTGATACCTCTTTAGGCTATACCTTTTGATCCCTCTTGCCCTCAAAACTATAGATACCTTCATCTTGTAGACATTCCACGTTCTGACTTTAATTACTTTCTGTGGCATCAAATTCCACTGAGTAACCAGTCTTTGATTCAAAAAAATGCTCATCTAAGTCTTAAAAGGACTATCCCATATTCTTAGAATTAACGCCAACTCCCCACCCCTATGTTCTGGACGCTCTGGTCATTGAAAGCATCCTTCCTGCATTTACCTTGTTCGTACCTTTTAGAATGTTATTCGTTTCTTGACATCGAACTTCATCATTCTAAACTTGAGTGATTTTCATCCTAACGAATCCATTCTTTCCTACGTCAGGCCTGCCATCCCATGAATCAGTCTGGTAAACCTTTGTTGTGCAGTCTCGGTGTGGAGAATATCCTTTATCAGATAAGGTTTACAAAACTGCACAGAACACTCTCGGTTGTGGTCTCAACAAGACCCTGCTCAATTTCAGCAAATCATCTATGCTCTTGTGTTCAAATTCTCTCAGTACAAAGGCTAACACACCGTTTGCCTTCCTCACCTGCTGCTATATCCTTTATCAGATAAGGTTTACAAAACTGCACAGAACACTCTCGGTTGTGGTCTCAACAAGACCCTGCTCAATTTCAGCAAATCATCTATGCTCTTGTGTTCAAATTCTCTCAGTACAAAGGCTAACACACCGTTTGCCTTCCTCACCTGCTGCTGCGCCTGCTTTCTTACGTTCAGCGATTTGTGAACAAATCTCTTTTGCTATTTAAAATTTGTAAATGTATGCCTACTCTGTCCAATCCAGTTACTGTTTTCCAGTGTTAGGCTAACTTCTCTGTCATTCCATGTTTTCTCATTACTTCCTTTTATAAATAGTGGAGTCACATTAACTGACGTCCAACCCATAGATATTGTTTCAGGGTCCATACAATATTGAAATATGACAACTAATTTACTCATTTTAGACTCCACACTCTAGTTACAGAACGCATTCACTACATTTAGGGTGACTTTAAGTACACTGGTGTTTAATTCGCAGTTGTTTGAATTTATTCTCTTTTAATCTCACCGATTTCCACAACACTATCTCCTTGATAATATTGATTTACATCAGTTCCTCCCTCTCTTTTTCTTCCCACCACTTTAGGAATATCACTTGTGTCATCATTTGTCATGACAGAAAGAATATACATATTTATTTGGTATGCCATATACGTATCCCACATTATAACATCCTCTGTTTCTCATTGTAAGGGATTTGTTTTCAATAATATTTTCTTTCTGCCTTCATATACCTTCAGGAGCTTTTAACATTTCATCATATGTTTCTCTCAAGCTTACTTTTAAACGGAATCATTCGCTCTGCATTAATTCTTTCATCGTGCTGAAATCTGACCTGCTCTCAATCTTAATGTCTGCTGCTATTTTCAGCCAATTTGTAAGCCGCTTCCTTGAGTGCAGTACTATGCCCTTGTTAGCCACGACATGGCCACGTTTCCCGTTTGCTTTGTGTCAGACAGAAGTGAGAAGCAGTTGCAGTACCTGAAAATGCTTTTTAAATGCTTGCCATCCCTTTAATATCTGTTCCCCATTTTTTTGTACCCTGCTCATGCATCATTTGAGTTTAATTTCGTCTGTTTAGATTTCGGCTCATAATCTCAGTCAGCTCTATCACTCTCCGTCTTCATGAAGGGTTCACTCACTGAGTGCTTCACTCTTCCATGAGGGACCACATCTTGAAAGATTGCCAATTATTCCTTGTCATTTATTCAAATAAAGCTTTGAAATCAAAGTAACCATATTCCCAGACCTGCTCTTTCATTAGAGAGAGATAGATCGCGCGAGGTGACTGATGGTGCTTTAACGTGATGGTGCTTTAACTGTGTGTCAGACAGGGTGTAAGATTGAGAACGTGGGTACTTCATGGAGCCAGCACAAGAACTGCCACATGCTGTTGGTGTCACTCGTCATCGCAATCTAGTCACCCAGCCAAATAAGCTAGCCCACTACTGGCCATTAAACAGTACGTAATAGAGGATGCTCTGTCCCCCATTTGTGTCCTCAATGTATCAACCTCCGTCTTCGTGAAGAGTTCACTCACTAAGTGCTTTACTTTTCCATGAGGGACTGCATTGTCACTTATTCAAATAAAGCTTTGAAATCAAAGTAACCATATTCCCAGACCTGCTCTTTCATTAGAGAGAGATAGATCGCGCGAGGTGACTGATGGTGCTTTAACGTGATGGTGCTTTAACTGTGTGTCAGACAGGGTGTAAGATTGAGAACGTGGGAACTTCATGGAGCCAGCACAAGAACTGCCACATGCTGTTGGTGTCACTCGTCATCGCAATCTAGTCACCCAGCCAAATAAGCTAGCCCACCACTGGCCATTAAACAGCCTCTGGCCGAAGGTACTCATCCGCATGTCACTTCAAAATGGTCCTCCTTTCTCTCTGAGTCTGGGCCTCGGATCCTAGTCTCTTTTGCTCATTGAAAAACTTCTCCACAACCACTTTAGTTACGCCTCTCTGCATTGCATAAGTTTCAATCAAATTCTCCTCAAATTTCAAAACTCCATCAAATACCGATCCCGAATCTTCAACTGCTCCATTTTATGGCAAGCCTCCCCCCCCCCCCCCCCCAGGATCGTTCTTATAAACCTTCTTTGGACCACCTCAAATGCTAGCACATTCCCTGGAATATTGTGTACAGTTCTTGTTTCCTTGTTATGAGAAGGATTTTATTAAATTGGAGAGGGTTCCCAAAGTATTTACCAGGATGATGTCATGAATGAAGGTCTTCTGTTATAAAAACAGGCTGCAGTATTTTTTCACCGCAGCAGCCGACTTTGAGATTTGACCTTATAAAAAATTGTCAAATTGCAAGGAGCATAAATAAGATTAACATCAAATGTGATGGAGATGGTAAGTCGGGGCATATTTTTAAGCTACGAGAAGGAAAATTTTTAAAGGACATTAGGGGCAGCTTTTTTTAGACACTCTGGTCAGTGTGTGAAATGAACCACGAGAGGAAGTGATGGATGCAGGTACAGTTAAATTGTTTAAACGTCATTTGCATAAATATCTGATGAGGAATTTCTTGGAGGTATATATGCCAAATGCAGACAGGCGTATCTATTTTAATTTGACAATACCTTCTGCATGGTATATATGGAGTGATTGGTTTGTTAAAGTGCTGTATGACTCTGACTGTGACTCGACACTTAGATATCAGGCCTAACTTGCAATATTCCAAATGCGGTCTGACCACAGCCATACAAACCCTCAACTGGGTATCTCTGCTCTTGTATTCTAGGCCCCTTGATATAAATGATAAAACTGCATTTTCCTTCCTTACTACCAACTGAAATTGACTGATATAGGACTCCGAAGTCCCTTTGTGCTTCAGATTTCTAAAAGCTCTTCGTGTACTGAAATTAGTCGAGACCTGCCTTCTTCCTCACATTCTGCATAACCTGACACATCCCATATTAATTTCCATTTACCACTTCTTTGCCTACTCTCCGAACCGGCCCAAGTTGTTCTGAAGCTTCCCAGCTTTCTTGAAACGATCTGTCTTTCGAACTGCCTTTGTGTCAACTGAAAATGTAGCGACAATGCTCTCTGTTCCTATGCCCAGATGTTTAATGCATAACGTGAATGGTTATGCTCTGTAAACCGATCCCTGTGGAAGTCTTGAAAGTCACTGGCTGCCATCCTCTAAAAGACGCCTCTGTTCTCACTCAGCCACTCAGCCAATCCACCCGTTGTCACTAGCAGCAAGCTGTTATCTTATTTAGCAGTATGCTGTATGGCACCTTATCACATGCCTTATGATCGTTGACTTAGATCACGTCCACTGGCTCTCCGTTGTCTACTTCTTTGGGACATTCTCAAAGAAATCTAGCATAGCTGTCAGACATGACCTTCCCTTTATGAAGCTGTGCAGACATTTATCGATTTTAGCATCCATTTCCAAGTGTGCTATTCAAATTTAACCAAACTGTTGCGATTACGTATCAATAAAGTAAAAACCAATCCCGTTCGAATGTATTATTCTGCCAACATCGAACCAAGTAGATAATCCGATTTTGTGGATATAAGAAAGGCCGGCATTTTGAACATCCGACCACGTTGCTGCCATCAAGAGAGACCCATATGAGAAAGGGAATGAAAGAGATGAGCCTAAGAAACAAAAATACAGGTTGTGAAATGAGTGGAATGACTCTGGTAACATGTTCAGCTGAAAAACAAATGCTAGCATAAAAGCTGCTGGATTGCGCTTTTTTTTAGATTAGATTAGATTACTTACAGTGTGGAAACAGGCCCTTCGGCCCAACAAGTCCACATCGCCCCGCCGAAGCGCAACCCACCCATACCCCTACGTGTACCCCTTACCTAACACTACGGGCAATTTTAGCATAGCCAATTCACCTGACCTGCACATCTTTGGACTGTGGGAGGAAACCGGAGCACCCGGAGGAAACCCACGCAGACACAGGGAGAACGTGCAAACTCCACACAGTCAGTCGCCTGAGGCGGGAATTGAATCCGGGTCTCTGGCACTGTGAGGCAGCAGTGCTAACCACTGTGCCACCGTGCCGCCCACCGTGCCGCTTCTGGATCTGATCATTACCACGATCACATGTGCCCCACACGTAGACAATTGATAACTCGATCGAATTTCAGTTCATTTGCTGCTGAAACTTTCACTTTTTTCCCCTTTGATATCATTAGCGGAGAGTTTAAATGGAATGCCAGTAAGGATAGCCATTTTGGCCGAACGAAGAATTGCAGTTCTGGAGAATGTCTGAAAATTGAACATCAAATGAGACGATGAGAATTCTGTGAAGCAACAAAAACATTCACTGAAAATACTGGAGGAGTGCCACAGAGTCCAGAAAAACATATGGGTATAGAGAAGCTGATAGGCAGTTAATATCGCAATAATGATAACATTATAGAAGGGGATTTTCACAACTCCAATTAAATGTGTCACTGCAATGCGAGATGATTTTTCAAGTGATTTCAATAACAGTATTTTGGTCAGTCATGTCAAAACCAAAAAGGGGGGCACAATTGTGGGACTAGTTTTATGAAATTAAGCTGGACATGAGGGGGAATGGCAGTGGGACAACATGGTAGTCGGAGAGATCATCACCCAGTTTTAACATCATACTGAAAACAACCTATGGTGTATCTTGATTTTACCAATACCTTTGATGAACTGGTTAAAAGATAGACATTTGTGGCATTAATGGAACCGTGGCAAGTGATTGCCATACTAGCTTCGTGGCAGGAAATAAATACAAATTGTTGACAGGTGTTCTCTGGTCCATGGCAGTAATGGCTCTGAAATGAGGATCGCTCTCACAACCACGTGATTGAAATGAATCGACTAGTCTTAAGGTCGCGATGGTGGGTGGGGCCACGTTTAAGCAGAAATAATGACAGCAGAAGTAAGCAATGCTGTGGAATATCATATAGTCCCAGTGAACAGGCCCAGAATCAGAGAAACTGAATGGCGCAGCAGCGAAGATCAAACTGGAAATGTGGATGGGGATATGCCTGCTGTGATGGCATAAAGGTTCATGGAATGCTGGGACTGGGAGCTCCAACCTCACCTGGAGTGCCTCCCATTGACGCCGAGCAGGGACCATTGGGACATCAGACTGGGAGCTTCAATTCACATGAGGCAGCTTCTATTGGCATGAAACTGGGTGCATTGCGGCATCAGGCTGGAAGTTCCAACCTCTCCTGGAGAAGCTTTTATTGATAAGGATCAGGGAGCAATGAGAGACCAATCTGGGGGAAAAGTTATTTTATTCTGAGTTAAGGTAGTTCTCAGCAGGACCCAAGTTTGTTGTTTGAGTCAGTATCTATTCCAGGGAAATCTCTCAATGCTGCAAAGTGTTAGGTCGTACAGGATAATCGATGTAGACAGAAACTGAGGTAATGATTTCTCTTTCTGACTTTTATCATATGATCGACTGTTTTTCGGTTCAGTTGCAGCAAGCGATTTTCAGCTTGTGTCATGTTATTAAATTTCTTGAAAGCCCACCCAAGTCATTAAAGCAATCTAAACGTCCAAAAATTAATGGAATATATGATGTTGCGATATGCTCGCGTTTATCTTGATTTATAGAGGAAAAGTAGGAAACTCATGTTGAAATTTACAAGATCAGTGGTGATCCCATTCAATGGCTGAACAGAGGGTGAATGGAAGCTTCATGAGGACAAATATGTTTTCTTTGTGAAACTCGCTAATCACAGCATGAGGACTGTTGGACTGAAGCAGTTATGGTGGTTTTCTTTTCTATCGTTAAATTTTTGAACATGACTGCTACTTTTCATGTCCATGTTAACATCACAATTATGAAGGATGAAAGAGTGAAACACATGTGAGGCAAGTGGCACAAAATGTAACGTGCCTGACTCCAGATTAGAACATTGTAAGTTTCACTGGTATCCAGTTTGAGGTTAACGCAGGTATAGTTCACACTTACAACTCAATTTTTCTCATTGTTCTGAAGCTGATATGAGATTTGAGTTCCCGAACTGCAGGCTGAAGAATCCCTTTCAGTGAACGTACCTGAGAACATCACAGTCAATGCCGCAGCGTCGGCTCATTAACTGTCGAGGCACCTTCCACGTCTTTCAAAGGCTGGGACATTGATTCTGATGTTCGGGGAGTCATTAATTGATTTGAAGCATTGAAAAGAATCCTATCACAGATGTTCATGCTGTTACTGCTGAACTAAACAGCCATCTCCGGGAATTGAACCCGGGCTGCAGTGGTGCAAGTGACAAATCAGAACCGCGACACGACCAGGGACGACTACAGCAGTCAGACGAACGGGTGGGGTGACATCCTTCAAACTTCTTGGATGTGCTCTTGGCAGATACAAAAGCTTGGCTATCCTCATCCCATTTTCCACTCCCTGGCCTTGTGTACCTTAGCATCACTTTAAGGTATTTCACTTTATAACGAGCGCTGAATCGATCCTCTTGTGTGAGTGGACTGGGAATCTGGGGATCGCCCCAGCGCCGGGGTTTTGAATCAAATAAGGTCGGAGTAAGAGTCGTTTGTTAAGTAATCCTGCATAGAGAGAGTTCCTCGGTGTAATTACTTCCCTGTAACTCGTACCTATCCAAGACTCTGACTTATGAATGATCCAAACTTTATCCAGCTCTCGCTCCCTGAAGCCGTCTTTCGAAGAGAATAAATACAGCAGGAAGAGGGTTCAGTGAACTCTCGCGTGGTATTAGAGTAAAACCCCAAGCGAAGGGGATTGCGTGCTCTAGATTGTTTAGGAGACAGCAAGGTTAAGGGTGGTTTTCAAGTGTCTAGGGTTTACAAAACACGCCACTATATAGCTGAGGGATAAATCAGATCCTATGCTGTCCGAAGTGCTGCCACTGCCGATGCTCGATGCAAGCTTTTCACGTTTTAAATTTGTGACTTACCTTGCCAGGTAGTTCCCTGGTTGAATCTCCCGCTCTTCCTGCTGCTGGCAACTGATATCGAGGGTTCCAACTTTCGAGGAAAGACTGACATTTCGTGATTCAGAGAGGACATCTCTGTAATTACCTACTGCAAAAGGTTGTAGAGGCCAGATCACCGAGTATATGCCAGAATACGTTAACTATATTTGATATCAAAGGCTTCAAAGGGCGTGGACTGAAAGCAGGAATATGGGTTGGAGATAATGGATTAACCAAGTTTATATTGAGTCACAGATTAAGTTTGAAGGAACTACTCCTGCTCCTTGTTTTCTCGTTACGATGTCTGAATGCCGATGTGTTGGAGATGACTGACTCGCACATGTAGTAAAGCTAAAAGTTAGCAGCATCAGATGCTATGTTTTCTGATGTTGATGTTGACGGGACGAACAATGAAAACAAACGTTAGTTCCTTGTAGTTGAAAGACATTGAAAAATTGCCGAAGCAACATGTTCCAGCTAATTTTGACAGATGCCTGTGATTGCATTACCATGGCAGTTCAATGTTTCAGAGTTGGTCCTTTCTGCACTGAGATTCAGGTTTGATTCCTATTCCGGGAATTAAACTTTGAAGCTGTTTTCTCGGTTGCTGTTTCCTAAAGATTTATATCATTCTAGATTTCAATGACTTATTGAAAACGATGCCAAGATGCATTTCTACAAGTCTGTATCTCAGCCTTTCTACATCAGTTAGGTTTCAAGCTGTTACCTTCGAAGGAAAAATCGACACACCTTTCCCACCTGACAAATATGTTTAAGTCAAATACTTGCTATTTATTAAATCGTGAGGGGCATTTTTCGGGCCACTTGATAAAGTATTTTCCTGCTAGTTAGGGAGATCAAAACTAGAAAGCATAATTTTAAAATGACAGCTTAAAGTTTTAAAAGGGACCTAAAGGCTACGTTTCATCGTGTGTCTTGAATGAGCTGTCAGAGAAAGTAGTGAAAACTGGTACAAATGCAACATTTAGTGGCAAATGGATGTATATATGAGGAACAAGGGTTTAGAGGGATGTGGGCTAAATATTGGCAAATGGGTCCAGATTAATTTAGGATATCTGTCCAGCCTGGTCAGGTTGGACCGAAGGGCTATATTCTATGCTATATTGCTCTATGACTTGATGACTCTAGAACAATATCAAAAATAATGGAACCAATTCCATCAAAACGGTTTACAGTTCCAAATCTTCGGGCAATCTTCCTCTTCACGTTCTTTAGTTGATGTCTGAATTTAAGAGTTTGATTTCTGAAACCATTCCTATACATTGATTCTGTATTCTTTCTAATTCCTTTATCTTTTTTCGAATGTGCGCCAGTGTTTAAGTGCTTAGCATGGATATTTCTGACACGATATTGCGCTGATTATTAAAACTCAGCAGCATATCTGCTTCGGCACTAAGTGCTGGGCAATTGAATGCAAATCGATTGGCAGTGCAGACACAATGAGGCAAAGAACTTCAGTTCATGTGGTGTAAATTCCGTGACTCTGTAACTCTACATAGAATCATTCCTGAAAGTTCAGCTGTGTCAGAATCAAGGTTGTGAAGAAAGCTGGTTTACCTGAAAAGGTGACCTTTGTCTCGGTCTGTGCGAAGGATTTGGCGAAATCACTGCATCTTGATAATTCGTTCTTCCGACAACATATATATTTCATGCATTCGTTTGTTTTACTCTAAAAATTGTGCGTCCTGCGGCAGCTGTGATGGTTGTGTGGTAAAGACATTGGTTTGAAATTCAGTGGGGATTCCCTGCACAAGTTCGAGTTCTGCTCATATTGTTGAAGTTTTTCATCGTCACTAATTCCTTTGGATGAATTTAGATATCAGTGAGCTTGAGCTTCCATTCAATTCATAGTCAACTTTCGACTGTAAAGAGTCAGAATTCATTTTAAAACTGACCAAGTCACCTCAGAGAATAAATTAAATGTCGAGACAGAAGAAAGCCACCAACTTCCAACATGAATAAGTTTCAAGGAGAAAGTGAGGGCTGCAGATGCTGGAGATCAGAGCTGAAAATGTGTTGCTGGAAAAGCGCAGCAGGTCAGGCAGCATCCAAGGAACAGGAGAACCGACGTTTTGGGCATAAGCCATTCTTCAGGATTCCTGAAGAAGTGCTTATGCCCGAAACGTCGATTCTCCTGTTCCTTGGATGCTGCTTGACCTGCTGCGCTTTTCCAGCAACACATTTTCAGTTCTGAATAAGTTTCAACACAAGTAAAGAACTGTCATACATTTTCGATGTTCGGGCAGGAATAAAACAATGCAAAACATCTAACTACAGGCGATGACTGCTTCATTTCCTAGGATCTGTTGAAGGACAAGCTGAGATGAAATTTCAGACACATAATTTGTGATTATTAAAGATTAACAGAGTCACAGATCCATACAAATATAACACAAGGAAACAGACCCTTCAGTCCAATTCGTCCATGCAGACCAGACATCCTAACCTAATCTATTACCATTCGCTAGCACGTAGCCTATATCCCGCTCAACCATTATTATTCATAAAATCATCCAAATGGCTTTTAACTGCTTTAATTGTACCAGCCTCCAACCACTTCCTCTGTCAGCCCATTCCATGCACCTGCAACTATCTGCGTGAAAACAGATGTGGGCGGCACGGTGGCACAGTGGTTAGACCCGGGTTCAATTCCCGCCTCAGGTGACTGACTGTATGGAGTTTGCACGTTCTCCCCGTGTAGGCGTGGGTTTCCTCCGGGTGCTCCGGTTTCCTCCCACAGTCCAAAGATGTGCAGGGTCAGATGAATTGGCTATGCTAAATTGCCCGTAGTGTTAGCCAAGGGGTAAATGTAGGGGTATGGGTGGGATTCGCTTCGGTGGGTCGGTGTGGACTTTTTGGGCCGAAGGGCCTGTTTCCACACTGTAATGTAATCTAATGTAATGTAATCTAATCTAATCTAATCTAACGTTGTCTCTTAGGTTCCTCGTACAGCTTTCAACCTAACCCTTGGCATACACCCTCAGTTCTGGACGCCTCCACCCGAGGGAAATGATCCTTTCATATCCGTCATGATATCATAAACGTCTCTGTCGGCACGCCTCAGCGTGCGATGCTCCAGGGAAAACAACCCCGGCCTATTCAGCCTCTACCTATAGCTCAAATCCTCCAACGCTGGAACATCCCTATGAACCTTTTGGGAACCTGTTAAACTTTCACAACATCCTTCTTACAGGAAATACACCAGAATTGCACGCAATATTCCAAAATTGACCTATCCAGTGTCCTGTATAGTCTCAACAATGCTCTGACCAATAACGGAAAGAATATCAAGGAGCTTCTTCACGATCGACTTTCAAGGAATTATGAACTTGCACGCCAAAGTTTCTTTGTTAAGCAACACATCCCACAAACTTGCCATTAAGTGTAGATCTACAAAAAGCACATGTTCCCTGTACTGGTCGGCAATTTTGCACTCTGTCTTTCTGATATAGAGAAGAGCACTTCAGGAGCAAAGAATGCAGTTAATCAGGTTCGAGGAAATCCAGGTAAATTTCTAGTGGTTGCAATGATTTTTTGGTGCCTTGGATAGAGATAACAGAGAGTAGAGTGTGTTAGAGAGAGAGTGGAGTAGCTTTATTTGTCATTTCTACCGCATACAACTGGTACAATAAAAACGTGCCAGCGTTGGTCCAGGACCAAGATTCTATTTGAGCACACTGACAACACGACAGGACAGTCATAGACAGGGCAGTATAAAGTGCATAAACAGTGAAAAACATGCAAGACAGCGCAGTAAATCCTGACAAGACAATAGGGGTCAAATTGTATTGTAACAATGAATGATCATTAATAAAACATTGTTTTAGTCGCCATTCAAAAAGGTAGTCCAAAAATTGAAAATGGAAGAGAGTGGGATTAAACAGTGTTAAGAAATCTCCTAGCTTAGATGAAGAAACCCTTGCAGAGTCTGACCGTGCGTGACTGAATGCTCTGGTATCTTTTGTGAGATGGCAGGAGGGCTAAGAATTTGAATCACAATGCTGTTGGACTTGCAGAACCAGTGTGTGCTGGTCATATCTGTAATGGCCAGAAGACGATTCTGATGATCGTCTCAGCTGTCCTCACTACCGGTTGTCGGGTTTTATTATTCAAAACGATGCAATTCCTGAACAAGGAAGTGATGCAGCTGCTCAGCGTAATTCTCAATCAACCCTCTGTAGAATGTCGTGAGGACAGGGTATATCGGATGGGCTTTCCTCAACCTTTGCAGACAATGGAGTCGGTGCTGGGCTTTCTTGGTTATAAAGCTGGTGTTGAGAGACCAGGTGAGATTATCTGCCAGATGAATGCAAAGAAATCTGGTGCTCTTCACAATCTTCACAGGGGAAACCATTGACATGCAGCAGAGACAGATCGGTCTGTCCCCTCCTGAAATCAGCAAACATCTCTTTCGTTTTGTCCACGTTCAATAACAGGCTGTTGGCTCAGCACTAGTCCGTTAGCCACAGCACCTTCTATCTGTATGCTGACTCTTCGTTCCTGATAATGAGACTCACTACTGCCGTGTCAACAGCGAACATAATAATATAATTTAAGCTAGACATCAATGTTCAGTCGTATGAAAACACGGTGAGCAGCAGTGTAGTCAACACACAGCCCCGGGGTGCCCCCGTGGTCAGTGTGATGCTGCTGGAAATGCTGTTCCCAATCCGGGTTGACTGCCGTCTCCCAGTCAGTAAGTCCAGCATTCATTTACAGATGGCCATAATCAAGCCTCGTAGAGTCAGCTTTTGAAACAGGTGCCGAAGAATGATGCTGTTGAATGCAGAACTGTATTACTAACCTGATGTAGGTGTCCTTCTTCTCAAGATGGGTGAGGACCAGATGCAGGGTGGTGTCGATGAGATCATCTGTTGAGCGGTTGGAATGATGTGCAAACTGAAGAGTGTCCAGTGAAGGTGGGTGGGGGCTGTGGGCAGCAGGGTATTAATATGCCTCATCACGATCCTCTCGTAACGATTCATGCTGGTGTGTTAACGCAATGGATCCGTAGTCATTGAGGCAAGATGCTGAAGAATGTGTCGGCACAGGCACGATTGTAGTGGCCTTGAAGCACATTGGAACTATGGCATAACGCAGGGAAATGTTAAATATGTCCATGAGAACATCCATCAGAACGTCAGAACATCCTCTGAGCATTCTGCGAGAACGTTATGTGGTCCAGCAGCCTTACATGGGTTGCCTCTGCAAAGAGTTTGCCTCACATCAGTCGTGAAAAGACTCAACGCATGGTCGTTGGAAGGGGGAAATGACCTTCCTCGTTTCCACATCATTTCATGCCTCAAACCACGCATAGAGATTGCTCAACTCTTCCGCGGTCGGGGGCATCACCAGCACAAGCAGGTGGTTCTCTGCTGTAGTTAAACATGGCCTTAATACTTTTCGACATGTTCTGCATATCACCGCTGTGCTGGTAAAGGCTGTATATTCTCTGTGCGTGTGCATGCTTTGCCTCTTTGATGGCCCATGACTTCCATCTATAGCTGCCTGAGAGATGGATACATTAAAGTCGTATAGATCGCATTTATGTTTTGTTCATTTTCACGACAACTGTTTTAAAATGAAATTTGACAGGATATTTGAATATGAGTTTTCATCTTAAATTAACTAACCTCGCATTATCCCAGACTTGCAATACCCGGCAGGGATTTTGAATGCAGTGACAGCATAACACTGGCAGTATTTTCTGTTCCACATTTCATACAGTTAACCAATCAAACCATAACAAAATGTGATTGCAAGGGTCTACCCGAGAGGGACATTCTTTTAAATTCCAGACAGCGACACAGGGTGGACAAAGAGGCAAAGTCAAAGGAAGAGGATTTGATAAATGAGATCAATTGAAACAATGCGACATATAGACTCTGAAATGTATAGGTTTCACGATTCCGGCTCTTTAACAGTTCAGGATGTGAGGAATCGCTTTCATTTTCACGGATTTCCGATGCCCGAGAGCCTTAATGCATGCGGTAAATAATTAGTGGGTAAAGCGCTAATTCTGCTGATGCCAAAGTAGCGTTTTATTAACAATATATAATTATGTAGTTTTTTTTTAAAAAACGTTTTAATACATATGCCATTCTTTAGAAGCTGCAAATACTTTGGATATGAAAATTAGACGAACTAAGAACTGATTGCGCATTTGGGAATAATATGCTCCAGGAATGAACAATAATCTTATATGTAAAGGAAATTATTAGAGAAGCAAATATTCGACTATTGCAGACAGAGACAGGAAAACCTTTCGAATTTTGATAGATTAGAATGTCCATTTGAAATTGTGGGCGGAGGACAGAGGTTCGCATTGAACTTGGAACACGTTTGAAAATATGTCAGTGTGTACTCTTAAGAAGGTATGAACGCACTAAGTTCAATTAAGAGAGAGAAAGAAGTACCAAAGTTTTCAAAATAGAGAGCTCACAGGCCACCATTTCAGAATTATTTGGCAAGGACATAAATGTTCATAATTGTTATTTTCAATGTATGGTCAGCATGGGAGTATCAGAAGGAAGCAAATCAGCGTCATAAAATTTGAAGCTATAAATGATTTTCCTGTCTGCAAATATCTGGAAATATGGTTCGTTGCGTCTAAACAAGATTCCACTACAACCTTAACGATTCGGAACGATAATACAAAATGCTATCATAGACTTGCTCAATATGATCTCTGGTCCTGATTTGTTTGGCGACTGCCCTTCCAGAGTAGGTGATGTATGAACTTCATTGATCAGTGCATCTGAACACTTCTTAGTATTTAGCTTTGGACATATTTCGTCTTTGAAACTCCTAAGGTGCCCTCTTTCATCAGTACAACATTCTTCTCAAGCAATGCCACCAATCATCCTCCTTTCCTTCCTTTCCCAGCTTTTCTGAACACCTTGCACTCAGGGGTGTTCAGAATTACGAATCAATTCTACTCCCTTCGGGGCTTGATCTATGTTGAATATTTAAACCTTCAATTGGACCATAACTTGCTAACTGACTCATATCTGCAATGGGAGTCGGACATCAGGAAAGGCATATGTGAACCAGAGTCTTCCCTTTTTGACACGTTTTCAATTCTTTGAGAACTGTTGGAGAATTTCTAACAATTCAACTCTTTTGAATAACACCATAAACTATTGGCTGGGCACATGGCTGCTTCTGATGTCGACTCACATTACTCCTTTGAAGGTGGGAGACAGAAAAGATGGAGCATTATCAAAATGCTCAGCATATCCGGCAATATTCTTCAATTCTAATGGAAGGTTATCAGCTTAAAAGTTGAACTCGCGTTTGTTTCCATGGTGCTGTCAGCACGGCTGTGCATTTCCAGCAGCTACAGACCATTTTTGTGTGAAACTGAAGGATGGCCGTTGGTTTTTTGTTTCTCTGGTATGCATCAGCAGCGTTCGGAGCAAGCTAACCGAACAACACTTGTTCTTTATCTGTGAAGCCAGTCACAAAGTGATAATTCAGGTTTAATATTGGCATTAATATTGGCATCAAGTCCCTTCACATTCAACTCGCCCCCTTCCTTCCTTGTCTTAAAGAGAAGAAAACATCAACACAGATTCTTCTCTGGTTATGACATAGATTCTCGGAATGCTTTGGATCAGGTCTCACATGGTGAAGCTATTTGGGAAGATTGAAATACTTGAAACTTGGTGGAATATTCTAATGTGAATTTTGAATTAGTTGGCAAAAAAATAAATATAATGGAATCAAATTGTCTTTTTTATTTCTCAGACACGCGTTGATTAAAATCATATTGCTGCAAACTAAAATTAATTGGGGTTGTGAGTTCTGAGGAAGGTAGAAGGAAGTATAAGGGCAGCGTAGAAAAATTGCATATGCAAACAAGCTGATGAAGTACAATGTTAATTTGTATGAATTTATGCAAACTGATTTGAAAAGGAAAGGTGGAGAGGGAGTACAGCAACCACACCGAGGTTGACACAGGAAATGCCATTTAGAAAGAGATTGGTTCATCTAGGTATGTAAAGGTTTGTAAAATGGAGCAGAATCTGATTCAACACATAGAAGTATCACAGGAATAGAGAGGTTAGCTGGATGTTTCCCCTGATTGCAGAGTATAGAACGAGGAATCCCAGACTTAGTATAGTGCGTAGAATAACTTGGTTTGATATGAAGAAATATTTCTTGAGACAGAGCGGACAACTCCGTAATTCGCTACCACAAAAGGTTGTGGAGGCCAAGTTACCGAGTATATGCAAGAATACATTAATTTTATTTGATATCAAAAGCTTCAAAGTGCGTGAAATGAAACAGGATTATGGTATGGAGATAGAGGATTAACCAACATAATATCGAATGACAGAGCAATGTTGAAGTGCCTACTCCTGCTTCTAGCTTTAATGTTTCGTTCTCTGAATGCAGATGTGCTGGACGTGACTGACTTGGACAGGGAGTCGAGCTAAGAGTCAACAGCTTCAGAGGAAAACGAGTGCTATGTTTTCTGATGCTGATGCTGAAAAGACGAATGTAGATCCTGAATGGTGAGGCCGTAAATAGATCCTATTGGGCCTTCAGAGTTAATTGTGCGGATCTGGAGAAGCCATGAGAGGTGATTCAGAGACTGCAATTTGTTTGGTAGCAATGTAAACAAACGTTAGTGCAGGTCCTTGAAGTTGAAAGACAATGGGAAAGTTGTTTAAGCAATATGATTTAGCTGACTTTCACAGATGCCTGCGATTGTAGTTCCCTGGAGGTCTAATGTTTACCAATTGGCGCCTTCCCCACTGTGACTCATGTTCGATTCCTAATCAGGAGTTTAAGCTTTTGTATCTGTTTCCTCGGATGTTTCTGAAAAAAATGTCTTCACTATGGGAGCAAATAGTTGTAACAAATAATCAAGGATGCCTCCACTCGATTCAATAGTATGCATGTGGTGCAAAGTGCAAACGTTTTGACTGAACTCATGCAAGTGGAAATCAAGTATTTGAAAGGCTGCATCTTCCCCATTCACTGATATATAAAAAAATCACCGTTCATGAACGACACCAGACACATGGGAAAAGATTTAATATGCAATCTTTGTAGAACAGAAGAAGTGTCCCAATTTCTGTCCTTCAATCTGTTGAAACTTTATCTTTGATTGCAGGAACATAATTTCAATTGGGGAATTCTGATTAAATTTCACAATATCACCCCTTCACATTCTCGAAACCCCGTTTCCTTTTATAGTGTATATCTTCCTTTTAGTTCAACAACTTTCCACTTAACTACCCGCAGGACATCCCGCTGGTGGACTGCCATTGTGCAGGGGTGAGTGGGGAAAATGGGCAGCCTTTTGAATATGTGCAGATGCATGATAGCCAGAATTAGCATTCTGAAAAAAAAATAGAATCCCTACAGTGGGGAAACAGGTCCATCGGCCCAACAAGTCTACATTGCAAGAACATCCGAATTGGAACCGTTCCCCTTCCCCTTTACCCTATATTTACATGTAACAATTGCACCTCACCAACAAATCTTTGAACACTATGGGGAATTTTACATGGACAATTCTGCTAAGCTGCACATTTTTGAATTGTGGGAGATTCTTACATTATCTAGCAATCGAGGTTCAGGTGCAGGAGAAAATAGAGCGAAATGTTTCAATGAAAATTTGCATTCACTACGGCCGAGTTATGACAAGGGACTGCTTGACATTTTGCTTTTGTGACGCTGTCTGAAAGAAGAAAAGAATGAACTGAGATAGCATGCAGAAAGACATATTGTTCTGGATGCACAATCCCATTTTCTTCATAATATAACCTTCTTTATAAGTCTGCATTTCGGGTTGAAAAGTACAAAACCAATACTTTCAATTTCTGCTTCACCCACGGGCATCGGTCTATAAATCCCCTTATAATTTCAGGTAATAGTTTAAAGAAATGTTTCATTTCCATGCTGGCAAGGTTACGTCCGTCCTGCTGCTATGCTGGTGAGCGGAAGTACCTGTCATACCTTTGCCAAACCATTGTCCTTAACGGTGGGAGACCAGATACAATATAACTCCAGATCCACACATATCTCGTCGAAACTCAATGCGTTCTGACTAATTAGGAATGGACAATAGCCAGCCACATGATCCTCCCATGAATGCATTTTAACAATCAACAATGAGGAATTAGGGAATGGGATGCACGAGATGGAAAAGTCATGGAAGCAAAAATAATTGAGGCATTCAAGAGAGCATTGGTTAATTATATGCATGGAAATAGTGTGCAAAGTTTAGGCGACAAATGAGGAGGTTCACTAGAAAGGTCCCAGGAATGAAAGCCTTCACATTTAAGAGAGGTTTGAGGACTCTGGGAATATATCAATTGAAGTTGGAAGGATGAGAGGGGATCTCCTTCAAACATAACGAATATTGAATGGCAAAGGCAGAGCAGATGTTGGAAAGATGTTGGCATTTTTGTGAGAGACTCGTACCCGACTGCACAGCCTTAAGGTAAAGGAAAACCTTTTCAGAATGGACAGAAGGAAAACCTTCTTCAGCCAGCGAGTGGTGAATCAAGGGAATTTATTTCCACAGAAGGGTATAGAGGTTCGGTCATTGAGTATATTTGAGACTGAGATAGGTTATTGAGTATCAACCGAATCAAAGATTACCGGTAGAGGCAAGAGATTGGGGTTCAGAAACAGGTAAGCCGTGATTGAATGGGAGAGCCGACCCAATGGGTTTAATTGCGTAATTTCTGCTCCCATATCTTATGGTCGACGATATGTCAAATGGCGTCCTTTTCTGCCATAACAATATGGTGATTCTCTGAACTGCGTCTTTAATCCAATTGGTCCTTTACATCCATCTGACTTCAAGTGCTTCAAAGTGTAGTTGCCTTATGGAAGGGCAGAAATAGGTTTCTTTGGCAACATTCTATGATGAGTCTTGTGATTATATCAACGTTGAGCTGAACTCTGTACTCTGGTCCGCAGGGCAGTTTGGAAGCGCATGAGATAAGGTCTTTTTCTTCACTAACAAAATTGAAAACCTTTAAAATTAATATTATCCATGACAATTTGTTTTTGGCACCGATGTAAGAGCCTGTACGAGAGAGAGAGAGTGTTGTCAACGGAGCAGATTCGCTCTAAATGAAGTATCTTTGGAGTGTACGCAGGTTAATTGTGAAATGACAGAATAGAACGGGTAGGTGATTTATTCTGGGAAGCCTGCTCCATTATTTAAGTTGATCACGGGCGCATGAACACATCTAAGCCTTACACCGGCACAACCACAGAACGGCTTCAGGCCGTTGTTAATTCAAAAACAATCAACCTAAAGGCAAACAAAGGCCGACTATCCACGGCTCACTGTAGTGGAGAACTGCAATAGTTGTCAAGGCTTACAATAAAATCAAATCGTCCTCATCGTGGCCATAAATTAGGATGCCTTAATTTAAAGTTTGCCCGCATGCTTCCAGATTCATTAACGAGGAACACAATTTAACGATACCACCCTGTTTATCTCTACGAATATTTTGCAACTATCGATGAAATTACCTCTCATATTGTTAAACAGTTAAAAAAATTAAGTCCAGATATGCCCATTTTCAATTCACCGGATAATCGCAGATTTTCGGTGTCAAGAATAATGAACATTCGTGGTATTCCTTAAAAAGCAATAATATCTCTTCTAAACTGAGGATTATAAATCCCTATACTGTACTCTAAGTACGGTCTAACCGAGCTACTATACATTGGAAATAAGGCTTCTTTCTCGTGCCCTAAAACCCTTCAGCTGGAAAGGTTGTCATTCTGCAGCTTTGAAAACAAATTTCTGTATCTGCTGCTCGACTTCCATGGCTTATTAAAAACGACGACAAGATGTCTGTACATCTTACTTTCTACGTCAGAAAGTTTTCAAACTGTTACCTTCGAAGAAATAATCTACAAACCTTACCCACCTGACAAGTATGATAAAGTCAAATAATTGGTATTTGTTAAACCAAGAGGGACACGGATAGGGTGACGACACAAGTTTATTTCTCGTTGATGAGGGAGCCCAAAACTAGAAAAAATAGGTATAAAATAGATGGTAAAAATTTAAAACGGACCTAAGGGGCAACATTTCCACACGTGTGTAGAATGAGTTGCTGGATAAAGTGTTGAAGACTGGTACAACTGCAACATTTAATGGCATCTGGATGGGTATATGAATAACAAGGGTTTAGAGAGATGTGGGCCAAATGTTGGCCAATTGGAGCAGACTAAGTTAGGATATCTGCCCAGCATGGTTGGTTTGGACCTAAGGGTCATTTTCCATACTGTATTGGTCTAGATGACTCTCAAACAACTGCAGAAAGGATACAAATGATTCTGGAAAAATTACAATTCCGAATCTTAAGTCAATCTTCCTCATTTATGTTCACAAGTTCTTTACCTGATGTCAGAACTTAAGAACTTCATGCCTGGCACCATTCCTGTAAATCTGTTTTGCATTCTTTCAAATTCCGACATCGATTCTAGAATGTGCGCCAGTGTTTAGGTACTTAACATGGCTATTCCTGATAGCATATTAAAACTCAGCAGGATATCCACTTCGGGACCAGGTGCTGAGCAATTGAGTCAAAATCGATCGGAAGTGTGGACGCAATGAGGCAAAGGTCTTATTTTTGTGTGGTGTAAGTTTTCGTGACTCAACGAAGAATCATTCCAGCAAGTTCAGCCTTGCCTGAATCCCATTGCGAATTCTGTTGAAAGAGGAGCTGAGATAATATTTCAGATCCACAATTTGTGATTATTCTGGATTATTAGTCACAGAGTCAGATGTAGAGCAAGGAAACAGACCCGTCGGTATAAATCATCAATGTAGTCCAGATATCCTGACCCAATTCATTCCAATTTGCTAGCACTCAGCCTTTATCCCGTTAAATCCTTCTTATTCATTGATTCATCAAGTTGTTTTTTTAAAATGCTTTAATTGTACCAGCCTCCACCACTTGCTCTGGCAGCTCATTCCGTGTACAAAGCACCCTCTGCGTGAAAAAAGTTGCCCGTTAGTTTCCTTGTATGGCTTTCAACTCTAACCCTAAATATATGCCCTCTCGTTCGGGACTCCACCACTCGAGGGAAAAGACTTGTTCTATTTATCGTATTCGTGTGCGACATGATTTGATAAACCTGTATAAAGGCGCCCATCAGCCTTCGATGCTCGAGGAAAGACAACTCCAGCCTATTCAGCCTCTCCCTATAGCTCAAATCGTCCTACCCTGGGAACATCCCTGTCAAACTTTTGTGAACCTTTTCAATATTCTCCACATTTGTCTGATACGAAGGAGACCAGAACTGCATGCAGTATTCCAAAAGTGGCCTAACTAGTGTCCTGTATAGTTGCAACATGACCCCCCATCTCCTACACTCAATGCTCTAACCAATAAAGAAAAGAATACCAAGGATCTTCTTAACTTACACATCTACCTGAGACTCTAATTTCAAGGAATTCTGAACCTGCACTCCAAGGTCTCTTTGTTCAGCAACAATTCCCAGAACCTTGCCATTAAGTGGAGACTGGAATAAGCAGAGAAGACCATAGATGTTCCCTGAACTGGTCCGCAATTTTGCGCTCGGTGTCTCTGATGTAGAGGAGACCACACCAGAAGCAACAGATGTAGTAAATCAGGTTCGAGGAAATGCAGATAAATCTCTTGTGCATTGTAATAATTCTTTTAGGTCTTGAACGGAGATAAGAGAGGAGAGAGTAGAGTACAGAGAGATTAGCGTAGCTTTATTTGTCATTTCTACCACGTACAACTGGTACAATAAAAACGAGGCAGCGTTACTCCAGGACCGTTTGAACACACAGACGACACAACACTACAGTCATATACAGGACATCGTAAAATCCATGAAAAGTGCGAAACTTGTATGACAGCGCAGTAATTCCTGACACGAGAAAACAATAGACACAATGGTGGACGAATCACAATTTAACAATGAATGATCATTAACAAAATATTGTTTTAGCTGCCACTCAACAAGTCGTTCAGAAATTGCAAATGGAAGAGAGTGTGATCATACAGTCTTGAGAAGCTTGAAGGCTTGGGGGAAGAAACAATTGCAGAGCCTGGCCGAGAGTCACTGAATTTCTTGCATTTTCTGCCAGTTGGCACGAGCGCCAAGAATTTGAATCAAAGATGTGTGGGGTCGTCCAAAATGCTGTTAGTTTGCGGATGCAGTGTGGGTTGTTAATTTCTTTGATGGAGGGAAAAGACTCCGATGATCATCTCAGCTATCCTCAGTATCCATTGCAGGTTCTTACGATCCGAGCTGGTGCAATTCACAAACCAGGCAGTGATGCGGCTACTCAGGATATTCTCAATGAACACTCTGTAGAATGTGGTGAGGACAGCATGTTGGAGGTGGGCTTTCCTCAACCTACTCAGTAAATAGAGACGCTGCTGCGCTGTCTTGGCTATGTAGCTGGTGCTGTGGGACCAGGTAAGATTATCGACCAGAGCGATGCAAATAAATTTGTTGTTCTTCACGATCTGTATGGGGGAGGTATCGATGTCCAGCAGTGTGTGATGGCTCTGTGTCTTCCTTAAGTCAACAGCCATCTGTTTCGTTTTATCAACGTTTACAGACAGGTTGTTGGCTCAGCAGCAGTTCTTTAGATGCTGCACCTCCTCTCTGTATGCTGATTCATCTGTCCTGCTAATGAGATCCACTACTGCCAGGTTAACTGTGAACTTAATTATTTAATATGAGCTCAATATTGTTGCACAGCCACGTGAAAGCAGGTGGAACAGCAATGGACTGAGTACGGCTTTGCCTCTTTGTTGGCCCTGTATAGATTGTTCCATTATGTTGTTAGTGCCGTCATGTCAAGTGCTCTGCAGATGGAATCATGGTTTCTCAGCAGTTTACGTGTGGTCATCCATGGCTTCTGATTTGAGAAGAGAGGTGATAGTTTTAGACACAGTGAGGTCTTCAATGCACTTGCTACTCCTCTAAGTACATGGAGTCACTGTCGGATGCTGACTCCTTAAAAAACGCCTTAAACACGTGGTCAAAGCAGTCTTGAAGAGCAGAAATTGCTCCTGCTGGCCAGGTTTTCACCTACTTCAGAATCATTTGGACACATCTGACCAGCGGTGAGTAAGATAGATTGAGAATAACAGGGTTGTCGTCTGAGGAGCCAAAGTGCGGGCAGGCTTTGCCCTGTTTGCACCGGGGATGCTTGTACCAGCAGGACACAACTTGCTCCCCCCTCAACTCAAAGTCCAAATGCTGATAGAATTTAGGGAGCACAGCCTTGAGATTCGTATTTTTAAAATCTCCAGCAACAATAAACATCCCATAATTCTGTGTGCTATGCAGTCCCCTAATACTCCTATACAGTTCACAGAATGCCTCATTTGCATTAGCACGACAAGAAATGCAGAGGTCCACCCCAACTAAAAGGAAAGCATTGAATTCCCATGGGAAATAAAATGGTCTGCATCCAACAATCACCAATTCCACCAGTGATGAGCTGTAACTGGCGACTAGCACAGAATCTTTGCACCATTTCGTGTTGATACAGACCCACACACTCCCACCTCGAGCCTTCCTGCACTGAGCCGCACTTCTTTCGGCAGGAAACAAAGCAAGACGATCGAGCCATATGGGGGTGTCTGGAATTCAGTCGCCAAGCTATGCTTCCATGAAAACAAAGACGCATCAGTCTCTACACTCACGCTGAGAAGCCTGCTGCAGTCGGATGCTGTCTAAATTTTTGTCCAGGGAGCAGACCTTACAGAGTAGAATGGACGGAAGACCTAACTAGCTTTTAGCCTACCACGAACTCCTGCCCGCTTACTATGCTTCTGCATTCTCGCACATGGCTTCCGATGTCTCAACATTCAGCCACCAGCATCAGGCGAGGGCCAGACTGCCGACCTAGTGTCCATAGCAATCCAACACTGCATAACTCCTTCAAAAGCTCTCCGTTCAGTTTCGTTTTCGGCCAGTTCCTCGACTGTAGCAGTGTTTGCAGACTGTAATAATACTTGTAAACACTGGCTTTCTTGTTTCACCTGTGCCTAAGAAAGCTGAAATTAAGTGGCCGTAGTTCAGGAATTCTTCTTGTAATAGTGGTTGAATGAGTCCAGGAATTCTATATCTACTGGAGCTACATGTTCAGCAAATGAAAGAAAAAGCCATTCAAAGCCGATATGGTTACCTTTCAGGGGCCACAATAAAACTAAAAGATAAGAATTAATCGACAGCTCGGGCAACAGGAGAGAAAAGATAAACAGAATCGAACCTATCAGTGAGTTGGAAAACAAGAAGAATTGAGACATTGTTTCATTCAAAAGCCGAAATAGGAAAGAGATCACGAGTAGAGCAAACGTAACTCTCGAATCAACGAATGTATAAAGCGTACAATGAGGCCATTTGTTTTCGCCGATCAATGTCAGCTGCCTGGAATAAGAATGGCTCAGCGGAATGAACACTCCAGAAATATTACAGCAGCGTATTTCATGAGATTCTCTTCAGCCCAACAAGTCCACACCAGTCCTTCAAAGAGTAACCCACCCTGACCCATTTCTCTCTGACTAATGAACTGCACACTATGGGCAATTTAGCATGGCCCATTCACCTGAACTGCACGAGGAAACCGGCGCAAAACAAACGGCCAGATATCCAAAGCTGGAATCGAACCAGAGACCATGGTGTTGTGAAGTAGCAGTGCTAACTACTAAGCCACCATACCACCCTCAAGAGCATCGCCTATTCATATTCATAAGAAACAGTGCATTAAAAGCTGAAATTTAAAATTATTGACAAAAATCAGATTTAGCCCTCTTCCTGTGATGTCACATTGTTCAGAACAATAAGTCGTTTCCGAGGCTAAAATTTACCGAATTGTTAGGTGGTGATCTTATCCACGAGCTTCATTACAACTGTTGGTGTCGATAGTTCAGCTTGAAGAACCAAATGCCAGTTATTCATCTTCCTACTTTATTTAAAACGCCTCAGCTATCAGTACTAGATATTTTCATGTCAGCGTGTTCAGACATGAGAAGACAATTCGTAGAGTCGATGTGACTTAAATATTGGCTGTAGCATCAGCGATGTTGACACACTTCTGCACGAAAACAGCACTACCACAGGTATCAAATCAAACTTAACAAAGCACTCGTCATTTAGACATTTCCTGACCGTAGACTCTGCCAGTGGACCACTTCAGGCCGAAGTAGGGATGGGCGTGGTGACATCTGTTCGCCCCTGCTCAAGATCCATAAACTGTAATTCCTTTTGAACTTCTTAGCCATCAGCATGAGAAGTTTTGTATTATGCACACGTTCGCTTCTCGAATGAATGAGCGAAACCTTATTTAATTCAGACATAAATTCAAATTGTCCCTTGTCGACAATACAGAATACGGAACACAGTCAATGTTTTCTGGGAATCAAAAAAATGTAATGGGAGAATGGAAATATATATTTGGAAGAAAGATCACATACCATTTCCACAGACTAAGTGTTCTTGTAACATTATTGTAATCTGCCTTTGATGTCCATCAGTGCTACAAAGAATCCCAATACCTCAGAAGATAAACAAATAAGAGTACAGAAATAAAACTACGATGTCTTTAGACAGAAAACACAGTTACCATTTCGACTTCAAAACGTCTTCTTTATAACAATCTTCACAATTAACTCGAAAGAACGAAACGAAAAACAAACAAAATCCTCCGAATATACCCCCCACAAGCGCAGCAATTCTTACTCCAATGTGCCGCATTACGCCGATAAACATCAATGGAGAACGAAACAATACTCATTCTTCAGTTCCCACCCTCTTATGTCATAGTTGTCAAAGTCAGAAATATGATAAGGTTAAAGCACATGAAACTGGGAAGTACGGCGTCTGAAAAACCAAGTGCAGGGTCTGCTTTGAAGAAGGTTAGCAGTGATGAAAATGGGAATGAATTACAACAAGGGGCCGTTAATAAATTCTCAAAATCGTTAGAACGCACATTGACGCTATTCTTTTTGCAAGGGTTCTGTTCAGGCATTTTCTAATCACGACAGCTGTCGGGTTTGGTTTCCATTCCTGGCTTGGATGACCAGAGCTGCAACTGCCTCACTTCCCCACTTGCCCTCCCCGTTTACATTTTCCTGCTCGTCAGTGAGTTAAAGAAAGCCAAATGGATGCGATGTCATTCTGCAGCCTGTCTGTCGATTCCTCCGTTTCAGTTCCAACATGACTTAGATCTCGGGGCGCACCTTAATACTAGCGATGCTATGAAAGCACAGGTCCAGAGTTTCCTCTGAGAGTGTTATTTCTTTCATTGCTGTTGCTGATTGAATGAGCCACTAACGTGCGAACTACTGCTCCAAAACATGATTCAGGACCTCTGGTGCCAATTCTTGCACGTTGAATAACGACAGACAGCTTCAAAATGAGGCCTTTCAGAGACGACTTTGGGGTACATTTGACAGACAGCCAAGTTCAGGAATTCGTGGTGCGCTGTGACACCAGAGCATCAGCTTCTTCCCTGTCTTTGAACCGGTCCGCCTGCGCAAGGAATGCATATGCGGTACTGCTTTTCGTGGAAGGATCAGAACGCGGTAACTACACTCTCAAACAGAATGGCATATGATCAGAACCGGGTTGGAGAAAAACTTTACAATGCTTTGCACAGTAATTAAATGGAATTGCATTACATTTCACTACGAGAGCAGACTTGTTCCAGCAAATTCGAAGGCAGGCTTGCAGATGGGAAAGCAAGCAAGAAAGCTCCGTTCTTGTCCATGGAAAAGGCTGCAGTTGAAGAACAAAGCAGCTTCTACCCAGTTTTGAACTGGGGACCGTCCGCGGGTGAGGCGAACGTGATGACCACTCCACTACAGAAACAATGCTCGGCCGACCTTACTGCAGCTCAGTGGCATCCAGCACTGAAGGTTGAAGCCATTCTTCCTTTCACCTTTCTGTTTCCAACAGCTCGTTGTTGTCCAGCGTAATTGACATCTTGAAAACGTAAAAAAAAAGACACGTGAAATTGATAACAAAATATAGACCAGAATGTCGTCAATGTTGGACCGTAGGACGAGGTGGAATAGGTTGGGATGACTTTCCCTGCAGCGTAACGGCTGCGACATGATCTTATGGAAGGGTTGTAAACTGAGTATTTACGTGTTTTACCCAAGTTGGGGTGAGTTGAAAACTCGAGAGCATAGGTTTAAGGTGAGTGGGCTGAAATTGACAAATGATCTGAGGCACATTTCCCACACAGAAGGTTGTGCGTGTTTGGAATGAGCTACCAGAGGTAGTGGAGGAGGCTATTACACTCAGAAAATTGCAAAAGTAATCGGATGAGTTTCTGGATAGGATGCGTTTAGAGGGATAGGGGCCAAATGCTGGGGAACGGGACTTGTTTAATTTTGGCTATGTAGCTCCGACTGACAATACTCCGTGAAATTATCCCAGATTCTCAGTTGAGGGTTTTTGCAGCTGTAAGTTACCTCAGAAACCCTGTTAACTCGTAATGTATTGAGCGAATCGCAAAACAGAAAGCATTTAACACGGAACACAAACAAAACTGGCAAACCTAATGCATTTTCAGACACAGCGAAGCATGAATGCTAAATGTGAGACAGTCCGAGGGCATGAGTCATAAAGTAATCTCACAACTAACGACAGGGCAATTCCAAACTACTCTTTCCAACATCCTGCAGCCTTAGTGTGCCACCACTTCCCAGACAATGCAGAAAAGAGAGAAAGAAAGAACATAATAAGAATGGGCCATAAAAAGTGAATTTCACCAATCACAGTCTCGATTAGATTACCTTTCCCTTCCGATGTCTCCAGGATGGAAATGAGTGAAATGGGCGAAATTCAATTACATACGACATCGAAATTAATTGGAACGATTTTCCCATTGGCCAGAAAACCAAATAACGACGAGTCGAGTCACCGCTCGACTTTATTTCACAGCAGCAATGAAATAACAGTCTCCATTAGGTTCCTGTAAAAGCTAAACTTGCCTGGAACGGCAGAGTGGTTTGCGATTCTCCGCGTGGGAGGCGAACACGATCATGACAGTAGAGACACTTTGGCATTATCCCACACCACAGTTATTTCTCCGGGAAGAAAACCCATTTTTCTTTTGTTTTCAACATCAATACGGTGGCGACCGAAAGAGCATTTTAACATACTGCAGCGTTGGAGGCGATCAACAGAAAGGCCGTGGTCGGATTCGAATCCACGATTTCGAGACTGGAACGGGAATCCAGCGCCGTAGACCGCTCGGCCACACTACCAACCGGCCACGCCCCCCCCATTTTCTTGCATTTCGAATTGTGCTCCTGCATTACAACAGTTACGTGAAAAGGGTTCCATGATCCCTCTCCGACTCGCACAGCTGCTGGGATGTGCCCGGCTGTAATGTCAATTTCGCGGCAGATAATGATAGCACATCAATCCAGACAAAAATCAATGGTAAGCTGAGTGTATCTTCTCAGACTCTTTTCAGCTACAAATGTATCTGTGAGTGCGTGAGAATATATGTTCGCTTATGATTTGGTCAAAAAACCATGAGCTGCTTGACATCACTGCAATTTCGATTCTTGCTTTGCTAAATGATTTCACATATTGCTCGAAACAGGACGACTTTCACGTTTACACGGAACACGAAACACACCGGACTACAGGGAAAATGCAAAAAGCTGAGCAGGCCGTGTTCCACATCATACCGTGCAGCATAGTTTCAGTCACTGTGTCTGTTTTGCAGAATAAGAGTCCCAAAGAATGTTCTCCACCCTAAAACCGGAGGTAGCATTCCAATCCGAGAACGACAGATCACATTGTGAGGATGCTCTGACCTCTGGGCCAGTTCGAGAGGCCACTTTCCTTGCCTTTTACCTTAACAGTGCAATTTGCTGCAGAGATGTTCACTCCTGGACATGATCCACATGGATACCAACTGAGTTGGAAACTTGTGTGGGAATCGACAAGAAGCGACTCAATAAATTTTGCTAAATTCCATGGTGCTTATCAGAAATGCAGTTTCTGTTCACGTCAATCTAAAATGCAGTTTCTGAACATAGTAACAGAAGTCAAAAGGTAATTACCTCACCCCACCCCCACTCCAGAAGAGGTGCTAACTGCACTTGAGTGCTTTTTGTTCTCGATGTGAAGAGCTCTCACGCCTGAGTCACCTTCACGTCTCTTGTGGCTGAGTGAATCACAGAGAAGGAGTTTCACCAGAGCTGCAACTGCCTCACTTCTCCACTCGCCTTCCCCGTTTACATTTTCCTGCTCGTCAGTGATTTAAAGAAAACTAAATGGATGTGATGTTATTCTGTCGATTCCTCCGTTTCAGTTCCAACATGACTTAGATATCGGGGCGCACCTTAATACTGGCGACACTATGAAAGCACAGGTCCAAAGGTTCCTCTGAGAGTGTAATTTCTTTCATTGCTGTTGCTGATTGAATGAGCCACTAACGTGCGGATTGCCCCAAAACATGATTCAGGACCTCTGGTGCCAATGCTTGCACGTTGAATAACGACAGACAGCTTCCAAATGAGGCCTTTCAGAGACGACTTTGGGGTACATTTGACAGACAGACAAGTTCAGGAATTCGTGGTGCGCTGTCTTTGAACCGAGCCGCATGCGTAAGGAATGCAAATGCGGTACTGCTTTTCGTGGAAGGATTAGAACGAGGTAACTACACTCTCAAACAGAATGGCATATGATCAGAACCAGGTTGGAGAAAAACTTTACAATGCTTTGCACAGTCATTAAATGGAATTGCATTACATTTCACTACGAGAGCAGATTTGTTCAAGCAAATTCGAAGGCAGGTTTGCAGATGGGAAAACAAGCAAGAAAGCTCTGTTCGTGTCCATGTAAAAGGCTGCAGTTGAAGAACAAAACAGTTTCTGCCCACTTTCGAACTAGGGACTTTTCGCACGTTCGGCGAACGTGACGATACTTGCTACTCTCTCTGTGTAAAGAGTTTGCCTCTGACATCTGTCTTAAATCTATCACCCCTAATTTTGTTGTTGTGCTCTCTCGTACAAGTTGACGTCATCATCCTAGGAAAAAGACTTTCACTGTCTACCCTATCTAATCCTCTGATTATCTTATATGTCTCTATCAAATCCCCCCTTAGCCGCCTTCTTTCCAATGAGAACAGTTCCAAGTCTCTCAGCCTTTCCTCATAAGACCTTCCCTCCAGACCAGGCACCATCCTGATAAATCTCCTCTGCACCTTTTCCAATGCTTCCGCATTCTTTTTGTAATGGGGTGACGAGAACTGTACACAATATTCCAACTGTGGCCACATCAGCATTTTGTATGGTTGCAGTATGATATTGTGGTTCCAGTACTCTATCCCTCTACCAATGAAACCTAACACACTGGATGCCACCTTAACAGCACTATCCACCTTGGTGGCAACTTTCAGGGATCTATGTACATGGACTCCAAGATCCCTCTGCACAACCATACTCCCAAGAATCTTTCCATTGACCCAGTACTCTGCCTTCCTGTTATTATTCCCAAAGTGAATCACCTCACATTTAGCTGCATTGAACTCCACTTGCACCTCTCGCAAGAAGTGAGACAAATCAAACATGCTGTAAAGATCCAACAGAGTCACTAAATTCATTTGGACATAAAGGGAACATGATTATCTGGTATATCAGTGAGCAAAGGTTTCAAACAACATTGTGTGTGTCAAACACCAACACAGACACATGCACATATAAGAGTGTTCCAGTGAACTGACTGCAGAAATTATTTAACATTATCCTGTTAACAATCCAAAAACATTCACAGGCAGAGAATCTATAAATATGTTGTGTTTATGGGAAAGGATTCACCAGATCATCCAACTTGGAGATATGTGAGGAGATGAGCACCATGGAAATGTCTTGATTGTGAGAAGCATTGCAAATTCCCAGACCTACTGGAGACTCATTGACACAGACATTCTCTTCTTCCACCCTTTCTTCACCTCCTCTCCTCTTCTCTCCCCTTCCCGCCCTCTCCTCCCCTCTTCTCCACACTCACTTCTTTTCCTCTCCCGTCCCCTTCTTCTTCATCCCTTAACCCGAACTCCTTCCCTACCCCCTATGTTTTCCCCTCGTATACTCTCCTCCCACCTGTCCTCCCCTCTACTCTCATTCTGTGTGAAGAGATTTATTTTGTCATCCAGCTTCATGTCACACCAGTGACTTTACACTGACAAGAGACCTTTCCCCTGACTGTGGGGAAAAAAAAACTTTAAGATCTGTAAAGGTCTTAAATTCAATGGTCTTTATTTAACATGCACATGCGGGAGAAGTCATTCAGCTGTTCCATGTGTGGGAAGTTATTCACTTGAGGATCCAGCAATGCCTTGCTCTTTCTTCCTTGATAAGAGACACAAGCATTTTCCCCACTACAGATGTTACGCTAACTGATCTATACTTCCCCATCTTTTGTCTACCTTCCTTTTTAAACAGCGGCGCCACTGTTTTCCAATCTGCTGGAACTGCCCCAGACTCGAGCAAATTGGGAAAATTACTGACAGTGCACCTGTTCTATTCCCCGCTGTCTGTTTTAGCACCCTGGGATGCATTACACCAGCATCAGGAGACTTGTCTATCCTTAGCTTCATGAGCTTGCCCAACACGAGCATTCCGTAATAATGTTTGTTTCCAGGTCCTCACCGACTCCATCTCTTTGTCAATCACTGGCATTTTATTAGTGCCCTCCACTGTGAAGACCGATACAAAATACCTGTTCAGTGCCTCAGCCGTTTCATCACATCCCATAACTAAATGACCCTTCTCATCCTCTGAAGGACCAACATTTACCTTAGCCACCCTTTTTCATTTAAAGTTTTCTTAGAAACTTCTGCTATCTGTCTTTAAATTCTGTGATGCATCTTTTCTCTCCTGTTCTTTCTTACGGTTCTTTATCGCTCTTTTTGTGGCTTTCTTTTGACCTTTAATGCTTTCCCAATCTTCCAGTTTCATGCTGTTTTTCATCACTTTGTATGCTCATCTTTCAATGTGAGTGATGGGGAGGGAGAGTGGGGAGGGGAGGGGGAGGGAGAGAGGAGGAGAGAGGGGGAGAAGAGAGAGTGGAGGAGGGGGAGGTGTGGGAAAAAGGGAATTGGGGAAAGAGGCAGCGCAGAGGAAAGAAGGGGTGGAGAGAGGGCTGTAGGAGAGAGGGGGTA
>NC_057727.1:71845787-71875273 GCF_004010195.1 Chiloscyllium plagiosum | reverse complement strand
AAAAGAGGAGAGGGGGAGAGAGAGGAGAGAGAGAAGAGAGAGAGAGCGAGAGGGAGAGAGAGAGAGATAGATAGAAAAGGCAGAAAAGGAACAAGTGACCCCCCAGCCCACACTCTGTCACAGACAGGCAGAGACAGTAACAGGTCAATACTCCCCCGGTCAGCCCGAATTGTGTGAGTGTAATGGCAGACTGAGCTAGATTCAAATACTCCCAGGGTCTATCACTCAAACCCCATCTCCTCCCCAACCCAGTTCATCCTGTCAGCTCCCAGCTTCCTCTACCTGGAACACACCTCCCCCCAGGTATGCGACACACCAACAATCACCTAAGACTTTTTTACAGATCGTCAGCGAGGATATGATGGAGAAATTATATACAGTGATTGGTAATGACTGAGGATGCAACACTCAAATGCCAATTGTTCTCAGTTTCTGATGAATTGATGGATCATGTCAGATTTTGATTAGATGTTTGTTTGGCGTTTCTTGTCTGTGAATCATCTTCAAACATTCAAAGAAGTTTAATAAAGGCAGTGTCAGTCCAGGTGAGAAATCAGACAGACAAATAATTCTCTTTGTTTGATACTTTTGTGTGTATATCCTTCCTTGCAATCCTCAGAGAAAGAAGCTTCCAAGATCCATCACTATTAGGGCAGGGAGAAAATAATAATCAAAATAAAGTAAGAAATTGTCTCTAAACATGAACATTATTTTTCTCTCCCAAAGCGTGCCAGTCGTATTGGGTTCCTCCTGCAACTTCTGTTTTATTTCAGAAACTCACATTATCCCTCCTCCTCGCCGAGAGTTATCAGCATACTCACAACAGAGATCATCACACATTGTGAAGGATGGGTGGGTCCTGAGAAAGGATAGGCTCATTCATTTCCCAGAAAGTTTCATGAGTGATTTATGATGCGATGGAGCAATTGCAGTTGAAACGAGATGTGACAGAGCTTATTGGTTTATAATTGGTGTAGATCAGGAAGATGAAAACAAGATGTTCACATTGAAATGGACGATGAGATACAAAAATTAAGATTTTGGATAGATTGACAGGGAGGATTTGATGAAGTGGTTATAGGGAAGGGATTCAATAGCCACTGTATCTTAATGGAATACATTTGGACTGAACAGCCTGAAGTTCGGTATTTAATTTCCAGTTTCTGTCAAGCCGTGGGCTTGAATTATCCCAGTACCAGAGCCATAGTGATGTAGTTCATGCAGTCACATTGAAGGGTCTGCGTATCTTCCAATTTGTGATGGTTCCTTTTCCTGTTTGCAGACCCCTCAAGCTCTCTGACACTTTTGGTAATGAAAGCAGGAAAATTGGTGACAGACTCTGAAAACAGTGAGAGCTCCAGTTGTTCCACGGCCCTTCAGATCCCCGCTAACCTTCCTGCTGTAGGGAAATCGGCACGCCTGGTTGGTGACAGGCTGTGTGGCTCAAATGGTCAGTAGCGGGCTGCAAGATAACGGTTGGTAGTTTGAGACCATCCAGATATGGAGCTTTGGTTGTTCCAGATCAGGCTATGGGAATACCACTCTACCTCCATTTAAACCGGAAAATCCATGGCAAGATTGAATTGCAGCCCAAACCATTGATGATCCTGTGTTCCCTGGCTCCACATGGAGTAAGACAGGTACAAACACTGCTCTATCCAGACCCCTGCTGTCAACAGAAAGTAGCCACTGCAGCTCTCTGAACAGCCCTGTGACACAGCTTACAGAAACTCTCTCCTCATGAATGGCGCTTCCCATGTGAAAATCTTGACATTTAATGAGGTAACGGCTGCAACCAAACCTCTGTCCCCAAGATTCAAAGCTGCAGGATTTTGTGATGAGAACAGTGTTATGAAGTTGAAGGCCGTGCCCTCCACCTTTAAAAGAGAGTGAATGCTGTTCAGAACTGAGACCTGACAAATACCTGTGATGACCAGCTAGCAGTCTCAGCGTGTTCTGGAAAATTGGAAAGATGTAACATTTGGATGTGAAACAAACTTGAGTTGGTTGCAAATTAGAAAACAATTCCTATTTTGCCAATCAATTTAAATTATGCCTCAGAATATTAAAATCCAATCGCACTTCAAGTTAGTGTTTAGAAACACTCCAGAACCGAGGATTACTATAATGTTGTCCCCACTGACCATTCCCCATGAAACATGCCCAGGTCCTCAGTTGAAGGTTTTTGCTGGGAACCTTTGCTCCTTGGCTTTGAACTGGGTCGCCTGCCCAAGAAAATCAAATGCGGTACTGCTTTTAGTGGAAGGATCAGAACACGGTAACTCCACTCTGAAACAGAATGGCCATCAGTGCTGTACACATCTGTGCATATTCAGAACCAGGTCGGAGAAACTCATACCAATGTTTCACACAGTAATGAAACGGGATTACATTCCTTTTAACCACTCGAACAGATATGAGTGAGCAAATTCAAAGCCAGGTTTGTTGATGTGAACAGCAAGTTAGAAAGCTCTGCTCACGTCAGTCTGAAAGGCTGCCATCAGGAATAAGGACTGTTATTGGATTTTGATGCGGTGAGTTTTTGTGTATGAGGTGATGCCAATACCCAGCACACGACAGAAAGCATCCCCGCAAGTAGCTGGTCTTCAGAGTCATCCAGCTCTCAACTTTCCAGCCGTTCAACGCTTCACCTTTCTGTTTCCAGGAGCTGGTTGCTCTCCAGCCTAACTGGCATCATTGAAAAATTAAGAAAATCACGTGAAATTGCTCACAAAGTATAATTGCCAGTGGTGCACAGTTTGGAATGTAGGACGAGTCTGAAAATGCTGGGACAACTTTCCCTTCATCGTCGGGCATGACCTTAAGGAAGGTTTGTCAACGGAAAGTTAAGTTTTTGTTTTCAGCAATGTAGGGTGAATTGAAAACTGGAGAGCATCGGTTTAAGGTGAGATGGTAAAAATATAAAAGGGATTTGAGGTAACTTTCCCACACAGAAGGCTGTGCGTGTATGGAATCAGCTACCAGAGGAAGGAGAGGAGGCTCGTACATTCAGAAGATTTCAAGGGCAACCGGATGAGTTTCTGGATAGGAAGGGTTTAGTGGGATAGGGGACAAATGCTGGGAAATGGGAGTTTGTTTAAAGTGCATTTCCAATGATTTCAAAGCATGAATGCTGTTCTCGGGACAGTCCGAGGGCAATCAGCCATAAACGGCTCCCAGATCCTTCAGCAGAACAATTCCAAACTGTGCTCCCAACATACATTGGAAACTTAGTGCACCACCACCTCCCGAAAAACTCTGAAATGAGGGAAAACAAAGAACCGAACATGAATGAGTCATGTAAAGTGAAGATTCACAGTCTCGATTACATTAGTTTGCCCATCCGATCAACAATGCAGCAGTGCCTGCAGCCCATGTCTCCAGGACAGAAGTGAAGGAAATGAGAGAAATGTAAGACCATATGACATCACAGCTAATCGGAATTATTTTCCCATTTACCAGAACACCAAATAGTGTGAAGTAAAGTCACTGCAGGATTTTGTTTCACAGCAGCGATGAAATCCCAACCTCTGTTCGGTTTCAGTGGAAACTGAACAATACAACTTGGCCGGAACATGATGCAGCAGTGGAGCCGCTTGAGGCCCCGGTTTTCCGTGTGGGAGGCGAATATGATCACTACAGCATGGACACTGGCACATAGGAGAGGGTGCACTCTCCCAAATCAGAGATACATTTCCAATAAGCAAAGTAAGCTGGTCGTGTTGGAATTTAAACACTGAATATTAACACGCTGCAGTAAAACAGGCAACGCACACAAATGGTGGGATTCAAACACAACCCTCACTTGAGATTTAAACACAATGCAGCGCCTTCGACCACTCAGCCACAAGACCAGCCACCGAAAGCGTACATTTTCTTACACTTTCAACGGTGCGCCTGCAAAACAACAGAATCAAAGTCACAGGGAAAGAGTTCCCCCATTCCTGTCCTGCTCGCACAGCTGCTGGGATCTGCCCAGCTACAATATCAATTTTGCAGCAGATAATGATAATCCTTCAATCCAAACAAAAACCAATGGGAAGCTGATCCTATATTCAGAGACTCGATTGAACTACAAATGTAATGTCTGTATGAGAGAAAGGAAATTCGATTCTGATACAACAAATAAACAAAGAGCTGCATGACATTACTGGAATTTCGATTCTTCCTTTGCTAAATGCTCGATACAGGACGATTTTCACGTTTACATGGAACACGAAACACACTGGACTACAGGGAAAATGCACAAAGCTGAGGAGGCCGTGTTCCACATCATACCGTGCAGCCACTGGGACTGTTTCACAGAATAAACGTCCCAAAGAATGTTCTGCACCCTAAAATCGGAGGTGGCAGGACAATCCGAGAACGATAGATCACATTGTCAGGATGCTCTGACCTCTGGGCCAGTACGAGTTGTCACATTCCTTGTCTTTTACCTTAACAGTGCAATTTGCAGCAGAGATGTCTACACGTAGACATGAGCCACACGGCTGCCAGCAGAGGTGGCAACCAATGTGAGAATCGATGGAAAGTGACTCAGAAAGTTAACTATATTCTCTGGTGCTTATTAGATTTGCAGTTTCTGTTCACGTCAATCTAAATGGCAGTTTCTGAGTATATTAACAGACGTCAAAAGGTGATTACCCCACCTCAACACCCCAGATGATGTCAAAGAGGTGGTAACTGCCCTTGAGTGCTTTTTGTTCTCGATGTGAAGCGCTCTCACTCCTGAGTCACCTTCACGTCTCTTGTGGCTGAGTGAATCACAAAGAAGGATTTTCACCAGAGCTGCAACTGCCGCACTTCCACACTTGCCCTCCCCGTTTACATTTTCCTGCTCGTCAGTGATATAAATAAAACCAAATGAATGCGATGTCATTCTGTTGCCTCTCTGTCGATTCCTCCATTTCAGTTCCAACATGACTTAGATCTCGGGGCGCACCTTAATACTAGCGACGCTATGAAAGCACAGGTCCAAAGGTTCCTCTGAGAGTGTAATTTCGTTCATTGCTGTTGCTGATTGAATGAGCCACTAACGTGCAAACTGCCCCAAAACATGATTCAGGACCTCTGGTGCCAATGCTTGCACGTTGAATAACGACAGACAGCTTCCAAATGAGGCCTTTCAGACTTTGGGGTACATTTGACAGACAGACAAGTTCAGGAATTCGTGGTGTCACAGCGCATCAGCTTCTTCCCTGTCTTTGAACCGAGCCGCCTGCGCAAGGAATGCAAATGCGGTACTGCTTTTCGTGGAAGGATCAGAACGCGGTAACTACACTCTCAAACAGAATGGCATATGATCAGAACCAGGCTGGAGAAAAACTTTACAATGCTTTGCACAGTCATTAAATAGAATTGCATTACATTTCACTACGAGAGCAGATTTGTTCAAGCAAATTTGAAGGCAGGTTTGCAGATGGGAAAGCAAGCAAGAAAGCTCCGTTCTTGTCCATGTAAAAGGCTGCAGTTGAAGAACAAAGCAGCTTCTGCCCAGTTTCGAACTTGGGACCTATCTCGTGTTAAGTGAACGTGATGACCTCGACACTACAGAAACAAGTCGCCAGGGCCACTCCTGTTGCTCAGTGGCATCCAGCACTGAACGTTGAAGCCATTCTACGTTTCACCTTCTTGTTTCCAATAGCTCTTGTTGTCCAGCGTAATTGACATCTTGAAAACGTAAAAAAAAGACACGCGAAATTGATGACAAAATATAGACAAGGATGTCGTCAATGTTTGGACCATAGGGCGAGGTGGACTAGGCTGGGGCGACTTTCTCTGCAGCGTAACGGCTGCGACCTGATCTTATGGAAGGGTTGTAAACTGAGTATTTACGTGTTTTACCCAAGTTGGGGTGAGTTGAAAACTCGAGAGCATAGGTTTAAGGTGAGTGGGCTGAAATTGACAAAGAGCCTGAGGCACATTTCCCACACAGAAGGTTGTGCGTGTATGGGATGAGCTACCAGAGGAAGTGGAGGAGGCTATTTTAGTCTGTTCGACTGCTCACGGGAAAGGTAGTATTGTGAAACACTGCAGAAACGAACGACTTCTTTACTTTTGCTCCGACAGACCATACTCTGTGAATTTTTCACAGATCCTCAGTTGAGGATTTTTGCTGCTGGAAGTTACCTCAGAAACCCTATTAACTCGTAATGTATTGAGCGAATCGCAAAACAGAAAGCATTTAACACGGAACACAAACAAAACTGGCAAACCTAATGCATTTTCAGACACAGAGAAGCATGAATGCTAAATGTGAGACAGTCTGAGGTCATGAGTTATAAAGTAATCTCACAACTAACAACAGGGCAATTCCAAACTATTCTTTCAAACATACTTCAGCTTATTGCACCACCACTTCCCAGACAATGCTGAAAAGAGAGAAAGAAAGAACATAATAAGAATGGGCCATAAAAAGTGAATTTCACCAATCACAGTCTCGATTAGATTACCTTTCCCTTCCGATGTCTCCAGGATGGAAATGAGCGAAATTCAATTACATACGACATCAAAATTAATTGGAACGATTTTCCCATTGGCCAGAAAACCAAATAACGACGAGTCGAGTCACCGTAGGACTTTGTTTCACAACAGCGATGAAATAACAGTCTCCATTCGGTTCCAGTAAAAGCTGAACTTACCTGAGCTGCTTGCGATTTTCCGCATGAAGGCGAACACGATCGTGACACTTTGAAATATTAGGCACTATCCCACACCATCGTTAATTCCCCGGGAAGCAAACCCATTTTTCTTTTGTTTTCCCACATTCCCACATCCCACAGGCCTCCCCAACATCCTGTACAACCTCAACATAACGTCCCAATTCCTATACTCAAAGGTGTGAACAATGAAGGTAAGTGTGCTTGAACACCTTCTTAACCACCCTGTCTACATGTAACACAAACTTCAAAGACATGAAGCCCTCGGTCTCTTTGTTCCATATCACTACTCAACGCCTTACTTTTAAAGAGTGTAAGTCCTGCCTTCGTTAGTTTTATCAAGATGTAATATTTTGCATTTATTCCAATCCAAAAATCCTCTGAGTATAAAGGCAGTAGGAGTATAATTAAGAGGGAAATCAGGAGGCAAAAAGGGGACGTGAGGTAGCTTTGGAAAATAGGGTTAAGGATAATCCAAAGGGCTTTTATAAATACATGAAGAACAAAAGGCTAACCAGGGAGAAAATAGAGACCCTCGAAGATCAGCAAGGCAGCCATTGTGTGGAGCTGCGGGTGATGGGTGAGCTAGGGAAACAAGTATTTTGCATCAATGTTTACTGTGGAGAAGTACATGTGAGATATAGAATGTGGGGAAATAAATGGCGATATCTTGAAAAAACGTCCATATTACAGAGGAGGAGGAGGTGCTGGATGAATGGCTAAGGAGCTGGTGCAGGGGAAAAGGATTCACATTTTTGGATCATTGTGATCAACACTGGGGTAGAGTTGACCTGCATAAGAAGGATGGATTGTACCTGATCAGGAAGGTGTCTAATATCGAGGCAGGGAGATTTGTTAATGCTACTCGGGAGGCAGTAAATCAGCGAGGAGTGGGTGTGATCGCAAATAGATCGTGAGAAAAGAGGTATCTCTGAGGCTGGTACAGTTCAGAAGGCAAATAGTCATTGCAGGCAAGGGCAAGGCACAGAACAAGGTGGGATTTAGCATTTACACTGCATTTATTTCAATGCAAGAGGCCTGACAGGGAAGGCAAATGAGCTCAGGGTATGTTTTTGAACATGGCACTGGGATATCATGGGTATTATAGAAACGTGGCTCAGGGATGGAAAGGGCTGGCAGCTTAATTTTTCCGGTATAGATGCTATAGGAAGAATAGAAAGAAGGACAAGAAGAGGGGGAGTGGCATTTTTGATTAGGGACAGCATTATGGTTCTGCTTAGGGAGGACATTCCCGGGAGTACGTCCAATGAAGTTATTTGGGTGGAACTTGGAAATAAGGAAGGGATGATCTCCTTATTGGGGTTGTCTGCGTGGGTTTCATCTGGGTGCTCTGGTTTCCTTCCACAGTGCAAAGATATGTTTACTAGGTTCGATTATCCTGGCTGAATTGCCACAGTGTTCAGGGATGTGTAGGTTGGCTGGATTATCCAGGCTGAATTGCCCACAGTGTTCAGGGATGTGCAGGTTGGGTGGATTATCCAGGCTGAATTGCCCACAGTGTTCAGGGATGTAGGTTGGATGAATTATCCAGGCTGAATTGCCCACAACGTTCAGGGATGTGCATGTTGTGTGGATTATCCAGGCTGAATTGCACATAGTGTTCAGGGATGTGCAGGTTGGGTGGATTATCCAGGCTGAATTGCCCATAATGTTCAGGGATGTGTAGATTGGGTGGCCCTTGGAAATGCAACGTTACAGGGGGAGGTTAGGCGGCTCTGAGGGTCAGTTTCGATGTGATGAGATGAATGGTCTTATTCCACACAGTCGGGATTCTCTGATAAATCTACTAGTTTTAAAATAGTTACAGAAAATAATAGACCAGATCTAAAAGTTATGATTCTAAATTTGACAAAGGCCAATTTTGACAGCCCAAGGCAAGCACTTTCAAAATTTGCTTGCGGGAGGTTATTCCCAGGGAAAGGGACGGTTGGAAAGTGGGAACATAAGAACGTAAGGAATAAGAGTAGGAGTAAGCCATCTGGCCCCTCAAGCCTGCTCTGCCATCCACAAGATCAGGGCTGATCTTTTCATGGCCTCAGCTCCACATTCCTGCTCTCTCACCATAACCCATAATTCTTTTCCTGTTCACAAATCTACATTTTGCCTTAAAGGCATTCAAGTTGATAACGTTAAATGCTGCACTCGGCAGGGAATTCCACAGATTCACAACCCTTTAGCTGAAGAAGCTCCGCCTGAACTCAGTCCTAAATCTGCTCCCCTTATTTTGAAGTTATGCTCTAGTTTCACCCGTCCCCAGTGGAAATAGCTTTCCTGCTTCTATCTTATCTACTCCCTTCATAATTACATTTTTTCCTCTCCAACCTCCCATTCTTCTAAATTACAATGACTATAGATCCCGTTTTCTCAATCTGTCCACATACGCCAACACATTCAACTCCCAACTGAAACTAATGAACCTCCTGTGCCAGTACATCCTTGGTAATGTAACGGGACCAAACCTATACACAGTACTCCAGGTGTGGCCTCCCCAGTACCCTGTACAGCTGCAGTATAACCATCCCTCTAGCAATGAAGGACAATATTCCCTTCACTGACTTAATTGCCTGCTGCACCTGCAAACCAACTTCCTGTGATTCATGCACAAGGACACCCAGCTCCCTCTGTATAGCAGCATTTCGTCATCAGTTTGCTGTTACTCCAACTAAAATGGATAACCTCACGTTTTCCAACATTGTCCTCCATCCGCCAGATCCTTACCCACTCACGTAACCTATCTTTATCCCTATGCAGACTGACAGTGGCCTCTGCAGACATTGCTCTACCTCATCTTTGTATCAAATGTGAACTCCAAAACACTTGCGTAAATTATAAACTGTTGTAGTGCCAACAGTAATCCAAACACCTATTTATCCCCATTCTTTACTTTTTGTTTGTTAACCGATCCTGTATCAATGATAATACATTACCCACAATGCCATGCATCTTTACCTTATACAGCAGCCTTTTGCGTGGCAACTTGTTGAATACCTTCTGGAAATCCAGATACGCCACATCTACCGAGTCCGCCTTGTCCAACACGCTCGTCGTATCTTCAAATAATTCCAGTAAATCCTTAAACGTGATCTGCCTTTCATGAATCCATGCTGTGTCTGCTCAATGAGACAATTTCTGCCTAGATATCTCACCACTATTTCCTTGAGAGATTCAAGCATTTTCTCCAATAAAGAAGTTACGCTAATGGATTCTTTTTGAAAAATAGTGACACCACATTTGCAGCTTCCATTATGTTAAAACCATCCCAGAATCCAACAAATTTTAGTGAATTATTACGAGTTGTATTAGCTATTCCATTCTCCCCCCCCTCCCCGCCATCTCTTTTTTTCCCTGGGATGCATTCCATCAGGGCCAGGAGACCCATCTACCGTTAGGCTGTTATCTTTCCCAACATTACCTCCTTACTGAGAATGATTGCTTCTCTGTGCTCATCTGACATTGCCTCCATAGGCCTGCGACGATGAGAGTACAGAGACAGTATTTTCCTATTCAGCCAAGGCAGATAGGTGTAGAGAATGCTGCCTGTCGAGAGAAGTTGAGGGCCTGCTCAAGAAAATGAAGCAGGGATATGGCAGGTACAGACAGCTGGATTTGTGTGACTCCCTAGAGGAGGGTAGGGGCAGGAGGACTATACTCGAGGTAAACCACGAGGGAAAAAAGGGGACATGAGATAGCTTTAGGAAATAGGTTTAAGGGGAATCCAAAGTGATTGTACAAATACACTAAGGACAAACGAGTAACCAGGCAGAGAATAGGTACCCGCAAAAATCATCAAGGCTGTCTGTAGAACCACAGGAGGTGGGAGAGATTCTATATGAGATTCTTTTACTGAAAGAGGATGTGGCAGCTAGAGTGTTTGGAAAAATAAATAGTGATAACGTGATAAGTGTCCATATTACAGAGGAGGGGGTACTGGATGTCTTAAATGGTAGCAAGGTGGAATAATCCCTGGGACCTGCTCAGGTGTAACCCAGAACTTTGTGGGAATCTAGGGAAGTGTTTGCTGGATCCCTCGCTGAGATATTTGTGTCATTGATAGTCACAGGTGAGGTCCGGGAATGTGGCCGCAATTATTTGAGAAAGGTGGGAAGGAAAGGCCAGGGAACAATAGACCAGTGAGCCTGAAATCAGTGGCAGAGAAGTTGTTGGATGTGATTCTCAAGGACATGATTTACATGTAATTGGAAAGGCAAGAACTGATGAGGGAGAGGCAGCATGGCTTTGTATATGGAAGTCACTAACCTGGACTCCACGAAGACACAAGGGTCTACATAACAGACTGGTTAGCAAGTTTGAGACTGTAGAATACAGGGAGGACTAGCTATTTAGATACAGAATTGTCTAGAAGGTCATTGAGATTTATAACATGGAAACAGACCCTTCAGTCCGTACCGTCCATGCCAACAACTTACCCAACCCAACAACTGTGTGAGAAATATGCTGTCAGGATGGGTGCTGGGTCCACTGCTTTTTGTCATTTATATCAATGATTTCTATGTGAATATATGAGGTATGGTTAGTAGGTTTACACTAGACACCAAAATTGGAGATGTATTGGACAGTGAAGAAGGTTACGTCAGTACTTTGGGACTTCAATCAAATGGGCTAAGGAGGGGCAGATGGATTTAATTTAGATAAATATGAGGTTCTGCATTTTGGAAAAGCAAATCAGAGCAGGGCTTGTACACTTAATGAGGAGGTCCTGGCGAGTGTTGCTGAACAAAGAGAACTTGGAATGCAGTTCACACTTCCTTGAAAGTGGAATCTTAGGCTAGTGAAGAAGGTGTTTTGTATTGAGTATTGAGTATATTGCGACATTATTTTGGGGTTGTACAGGGCATTGATTCAGCTACTTCTCGAATTCTGCTTTCAGTCCTGGTCTCCCTGCTATAGGAATGATGTTGTGGAACTTGAAAGGATTCAGAAAAGATGCACAAAGATGTTGCCAGGGTTGAGAGTTTGAGTTATAGGGAGAGGCTGAATTGGCTGGGGCTGTTTTCCCTGGGGCATCGGATGCTGAGAGGTGACCTCAGTGGTTGATACACTCGTGAGAGACATGGTTAGGGTGAACAGCCAGTGTCTTTTTCCCACATTAGGTGGGTCCAAAACCAGGGAGCACAGGCTTAAGATGTGAGGGAAAAGATTTAAAAGGGATGTGAGGGGCAATATTTTCAAGCTGAACACGGTATGTGTATGGAATGAGCTGCCAGAGAAATTGTGGAGGCTGTTACAAATGCAACATTTAAAAGGCATTTGATTGGATATGTGATTAGGCAAGTTTGAGAAGGCTATGAGCCAAGTCCTGGCAAATGGGATGAGATTAATTTAGGATATCTGGTGGGCATGGACAAATTGGACCAAGGGGTCTGTTTCCGTGCTGTACATTTCTATGACACTAATAAATTAAAATTAAGATCGGTTTCTCTTTTATGGAGAGTTAGCAGAAGATCAGAAAATTCTCCTTGGAGCTGAGAAGGTTAAGCAGTGATTTCAACGAGGAGCAGAATTGTTTCCAGGAAATTTAATTTACAGAGAGACAGCATGAGAAATTATTAACATTGTCACAATTTTTATGAACTACTTTCAGGTAACTGGCAAATAATGCAGGGTAAAAACGTGAAGATTATTTTACTCAGTAAGTTCTGAGCATCTGGAACAGTTTGATCGACAGCTGGATGCAGATTCAGTAGCTATTGTCAAAACAAATTTGCAATTTTCTTTTTTAAAGGAAGGGTTTGGAGGGCTATATCCAAAAGGAAGGTGAGTTGGGACTGACTGGCACCATCTCCAGAGGGAGAGTGTACAGCCCCATTGGGCTGAATAGCCACCAGCCCCTGTGCTCTGAGATACTATCCCATTCACTGTCAATGATGAAGCTCATCACAGGGCAGAGCCATAGACATGTATATGACACATGAAAACACACTCTTTGGCTAAACTGGTCTATGCCGACCAGATATCCCAACCTAATCTAGTCCCATTTGCCAACACTTGGCACATATCCCTCTACTTCCTTACTATTCATATACCCATCCAGATGCCAAATGGTATAATTGTACCAACCTCCTCCACTTCCCGAGAGAAGATTCCATCTACGCACCAACTCCAGTGTGAAAGAAATTGCCCCTCAGATCCATTTTAAATCTTTCCCTTCTCATCTGAAGCCTATGCCCTCTCGCTCTGGACTCCTCCATCCCAAGGAAGATACCTTGTCTATTTATCCTATCCATGCCCTTCGTGATTTAATAAGCCTCTGATGCACCTGGGAGGATCCCACCACTTATGTCACAATGGAGCCTGGCTGATTGACACAGCTTCAGACCAATAGGACAGTTGGCGTGATCCTCCAGCCAATAGAAGTGAATGAGGAATGGGTCCAGCGGGCCAACACCTGACCATGAGCTTTGCAAGCGCAGTCTCACTGTGAGGGGGGAGGGGTCTCAGTGAGTGTGAAGGGACTGGAAGAGAGATGGAGTTAGTGTGGACTGGGAGAGTTGATAAACACTGTTTCAGTCTGCTAGACCTGAAAAAAATACTCGGGGTAAGTTAAAACCAAAAGTACTGCGGATGATGTAAATCACACACAACAACCAGAAGGTACTGGAAAAGCTCCGCAGATCTGACAGCATCTGTGAAGAGAAATCAGTTTGCATTTTGGATCCGGTGACCCTACCTCAGGTACTGATAATATTGAGAAAAAACTATTGGTTTATTGGCAGGGGTTAAGGAGTAAAAGATAGGTGGGGATAGAGTCCAAAGAGAGAGAGAGAGAGAGAGGAGCGGTTGGACAAAGGAGTGGATATTAACCTGGCTGGGGGAGCAGGGGTTAAGGAGTAAATGATAGGTGGGGATAGAGTCCAAAGAGAGCGAGAGAGAGAGAGGAGCAGTTGGACAAAGGAGTGGATATCAACCTGTCTGGGGGAGGGTAAATAGCTGTATATGGGGACTGGTTATCCGTAGGTAGTGTGTAATAGCAGGCTATGTAATAACAAGGCCTGGTATGTGAGGTAGGGGGCAAACAAAATTGAACGTGGGAGAGTTCAGGACCTAAAATTATTGAATTCAATGTTGAAGCCAGAGGATTGCAGGGTCTCCGAGTGGGAGATGAGGTGTTGTTCTTCCAGCTTGCTTTAAAGTGTGGCGCTGGAAAAGCACATCAATTCAGGCAGCATCCAAAGAACAGGAGAATCGACATATTGGGCATATAAGCACTTCATCAGAAATGTGGGAGTGGGGCAAGCGGGCTGAGAGATAAATAGGGAGAAGTGTGTGGGGTTGGGTGGAAGGGAGCTAGGAAGAGACTAGGTAGATGTCGATGGGGTAGTGGTGAGAGGGTGGAATGGATTATTGGGAAGGAAGATGGACAGGTGGGACAGTTCAAGAGGCCAGTGCCGAGTTGGAGGGTTGAATCTGTGATGAGGTGGGGGAGAGGAAATGAGGAAACCTTGATGCCGTGTGGTTGAAAGGTCCCAAGGTGAAAGATGAGGTGTTCTTCCTCCAGGCCACGGGTGGATGACACCCAGGAATTGCATGTCGTTGGCAGCGTGGCGGCGGAGGGGGGTAGCTGAAGTGGTTGGCCACAGGGTGGTGGGGTTGTTTGGTGCACATTCCCTGAAATATTCCACAAGTTTGCATCCTTACCCCCCAGTGTAGAGGTGACCACGTCGAGAGCAAAGGACACAAAAGGTGAGGTGTTTGGATGTGCAGGAAAATCTCTGCAGGATGTGGGAGGATCCTGTGGTGCCCTGAATGGAGGTGAGGGGTGAGGTGTGGGCACAGGTGGCAAGTGAAGGTGCTGGGAGTGGAGGATAGTTTGGTGGGGAGCATGGATATAATGAGGAAGTCACAGAGGGAATGGTCTCTGGAATGCTGAAAGGGGTGGGGAGTGAAATATATCTCTAGTGGTGAGGTCTGATTGTAGGTGGTGGAAATGGCAGACGATGATGCATTGTATCTGGGTGGAAGGTGAGGACTAGCGGGATTCCACCTTGTTGCAGTTGGAGGTGTGGGTGCCAAAGGCGGTGGTGTGGGAAGTGGAGGAGATACACGGGAGGGGAAATTGCAGTCCTTGAAATCGGAGGCCATTTGGTATGTTCTGAAGTGTTCTGCCAGCTTGCATCAAGCTTCACTGGAACACTGCAGTAAGCATGAGACAGAGATGTTGGCCTTGGAACAGTCTTGTGTGTTAAAGTGGCGGGCAACTGGATGCTCCGGGTCTTTTTTGCAACAGAACATAGATCATCAGCCGCCATTTCCACCACCGCTACTGAGATGCTACCAGGTTCCTGTCTCCTACATTAACAGCTATCCGCCCTCCCAGCCGGATCGTTATCCACTCTTTTTTGTCTTTCCAAATGTTCCAGTCTCTCTTTGGGCTCTGTCCCCACCTATTATTTACTCTTTAACCCCTATCTCCTGTAGTCCAAAGATGTGCAGGTTAGGAGAATTGGCCCAGCTAAATTTCCCATAGTGTTCAGGGATGTGCATTAGTCCGGGGAAATGGTGAGTAATAGGGTAGGGGAATGGGTCTGGGTGGGTGTGGAATTGTTGGGCCGAAGGGCCTGTTTCCTGTGGGGATTCTAATCTTCCCAGCTGCCATCGGTTCTGAGGAAGGGTCACGGAACCCGTGTTGACCCTTGGTGTGTGCAGGAGGAGGAAACGGGAAAGGGGAGAGTGGCAGCAGAAACCGGATGAGATGTATCAGTATAGACTGGGAGGGTTTAGTTACACTCTGTGCAGGTCGTTAATCTGAATTAGAAACTCTTGGTCCCACGTTTGCAGCAAAGTGGAAGATGGCTTGGGCCTCAGGCAGTGAGAGGTGCTGGTTTATGGCCGCCATCTTTATCTGGGGCCAAGGTACAGCAAGGAGCATGCACGTGTCCTCTTCCTGGATGAGGGCGGGGTGATTTGAAGAGGAGCATCCAACACATACCAAAAGATGTGTTTGCCTTCACTATTCATCTTGCACTGACTATGAACTTTGTTTTGTGAATTCATTTTGTGGATATTAATTGAGACTGGGATCTCAAAAGCAAGTTTCTGCAGTCCACAGAGCCATCAGGATCTGAATATCATTGGCATTTAACTGTGAAAGGAGAAAGATTTGTCTGTTCTGTCTGGAGTTAAATATTTTCAACATTTTTGTCTACCAAAAAGCAGAACGATGTTTAAGTTCATGGTTGGATCATCCTTTGGGTTTGTGTTTAATTCTTGGCCCTGTAGCTGTGGAAGGAGCCTGAGAGAGCGCGCAGATTTATCCATATTACACCTCGTCTCTTTGCAGGAACTGTCAGATTTAGTCCCAATCATCCACTTTATGATAACCTGTAAACTTCCTACTTCCAATACCCTGCAAATTTCTCATTGAAATTCCTTGTGGACTCAAATTCCAGCACCATTTCAGGTGGAATGTTCCAGATTCTGACAACTGTCTGTTCATTCAGAAACTGCTGAAGTCTGTATTGACGCTGGAGTTACAAAGGAATGAATTGAAAGATGAGGTGCTGTTCCTGAGCTCCCATTGAGATGCATTGGAACAGTACAGGAGGCTGAGGGCAGTGTAGGTGTGAGGAGACAATGAAAATGACAGGGCTGCACTGAGGGCTGCTTGGATTAATGAGTGTATTTTGGAGTTGGATGTAAACAGAGCGAGATGAGACAGGGAGAAGATGAAGCTGAAACTCCATTTTACTTCAGGCCATTCAGAAATTCACAGTCCCAATGGGAATAGCCAATTTGTCAGTGATACCTGCGGAGTATTTAAGTTTTTAAAAGTACGACATATCAGCTTAAGTAAAGATTTTTTTATGATATTGGGCATGTTTGAAGTGAAGGAAGGTTGCTCACTCATTTAAATTCTCTTAATGGGAGTAACTAGATGAATGTAGTGAGATGTTGTTAGAGGAGACCTTAGACCCGTGGTGTGCTCCTCTTGCACAATGTGGGACATAGGCGATGCTTCCAGTGTCCGTGACGGCTATGCGTGCAGGCAGTGTGCCCATCTGCAGCTACTGGGAAACTGCTTTTCAGACCTGGAGCTGAGAATGGACTCACTGTGGAGCAGTGAGAGAATGTTATGGACAGCACGGTTAGTGTGTTAGTCACACTGCAGGTGAGGGTTACACAGGCAGAAAGGGAATGGGTGACTATCAGATCAAGTAAAAGACTCAGGAAGGAAATGCAGGGCTCCCCAGCGGTTATTCCCTTCTCATACAGATACTGTGCACCGCTTGGAATTCTATAAGGGGGGGAAAGGGTGGGGTGGCCTCTCAGGGGAAATCAGCAACAGCCAGATTCATGACACCACAGATAGCTCCGCTGCACAGAACGGGAGGAGGGAGAATGGCAGAGCTATAGTGACACGGGATTCCGTAGTCAGTGTCAGAGACAGGTGTGTCTTTGGCCACAGACATGAATCTAGGACAGTGGAATTGAACCCAGGTCCATTTATTGATAAGTGCACAGACCAATAAAGGTCAGCCTCCCAAATGCAACCTTCAGCACTTGATCACCCTGAAGCTTTACTTTCCAGGAACTGTGCACTTGTTCTGAGCCCTTTAGAGTGATTGAAGAGGATGAGGAGAAAACAGGAATAGGGTTGTGTTGTAGATCTACAAACTAACCGTCACCCTCCGCTCTTGGTCTCCCCCCTCTGTCTTCCATCCCCCATCGTGCCTCCTCCCCCACCGCAGGAAAAGACCTTGTGTATTTATCCCTCCCATGCCCCTACTGATTTTATAAACCTCTATAAGGTCACCCATCAGCATCTAATGCTCCAGGGAAAACAGTGTATTCAGCCTCTCCCTGTAGCTCAAATCCTCCAACCCTGACAACATGTTTGTAATTCTTTTCTGAACCGTTTCAAGTTTCACAATATTGTTTTGATAGGAAAGAGACCAGAATTGCACGCAGTATTCCAAGCGTGGCCTAACCAATGTCCTCTACAGCCGCAATATGACCTCCCAACTCCTATACTCAGTGCTCTGGCCAATAAAGGGAAGCTCACTAAACTCCTTCTTCACTTTCCTATCTACCTGCGATTCTGCTTTCAAGGAGCTATGAACCTGCACTCCAAGGTCTCTTTGTTTAGGAGCACTCCTGAGGACCTTATCATTAAATGTATACGTCCTGCTAATATTTGCTTTTCCAAAATGCAGCACCTCACATTTATATAAATTAAACTCCATCTGCTAGTCCTCAGCACATTCAACCATCTGATCAAGATCCTGTTGTAATCTGAGGTAATCCTCTTCACTGTCCACTGAACCTCCAATTTTGGTGTCATCTTACTAACATTACTTCCTATATTCACATCCAAATCATTTATATAAATTATAAAAATTAGTGAATCCAGCGCCGATCCTGTGTGACACCCCACTGGTCACAGGTCTCCAATCTGAAAAGCAACCTTCCACCACCACCGTCTGTCTTCTACCTTTAAACAAGTTTTATATCCAAATGGCTAGTTCTCTGTGTATTCCATGAGATCTAACCTTGCTAACCAGTCTCCCATGGGGAACCTTGTTGAACGCCTTACTGACAACCACGTAGATCATTTCCACAGCTTTGCCCTCATCAATCCTCTTTGTTGTTACTTCAAAAAAATTGACTCAAGTTCATGAGACGTGATTTCTCACACACAAAGCCGTTATTAATATCCAGGACTTAACTCTGTACATTGGGGTCTGTGTCACCCAGTTATAGATGTTAATATTCTGGATAAAGTTCACGTCCACCAGCTTTGTGTTAATGACTGTGTATTGAGTCTTGTTGATATCACCAATGCAGGTGAGTTCCATTTGAAAGGCAGTCCCTATATCCCTAACCCCCTCCCACCTGCTCTGTCTCCTCCATCCCCACCGTAGACAGTAAGTGGGAGGAGCTCATGGAGTTTCCATGTGAGTGAGATTGAGAAAATCTTCCCTTCTTTCCATTAGCCCACCAAAAAAAAATAGTGGTCGTGTCCTTACCTCTGCATCAGGAGGATCGGGTTCAGAGTTGAGTAACAGCATATTTGAAGAGGCTGATTAGAAAACATGCCCAAGCCTCCAGGCCATACTGTCTCCCAGCTGTCCCTGCCTGAGCCTCCAAACAGAACGTTCCTGTAGTTTCTCTCCTGTCAGACTCTCCCATTGCTCAGTTTATCCAGGATCCAGTCCTACTGCTGCATTGTTCTTGTTCCTCACTGACCTGTCCATCCCCCAGTGTCCCCCCTCATTCGTTCATTGGTTACAATCCCATTACCCCAGTCCTCCAGCCCCGCCCCCTTCACTCTATTGGGCAGCAGCTGCTGTCAATCACCCAGGCTCCTGTGTGATCTGGAGCATGCTCTTCAGGAGGGGAGACCAGTGCACGGGCGCAGTGTTGGCCAATTGTTGGCGTATGTGCAGTATGGGTCAGTGCCAGGGAGGCTGTGGATGTGTGGGATTAATCTGTCATTGGTAGCTTCCTCCCTCTGAAAGCAGGACCCAGGGGAATGGCCCCTCCCCTGGTATGCTGACGAGTGGTCAAAGTATCAATGGGGAAGCATTTTGCAGAAAGTTATCAGAACTCTTGAGAAGATTCAGGAATGTTATGGAAAGGGACAGAGGTGGGCCTGTAATTAGAGTTCTAATTTGGTTCATTTTAGTTCAACCAGATATGATTTGGCCAGTGTGTGCAGGATGGTTCTCATCAGAAGTCGGAGTGGGGAAAATAAATAAGAGGTTCCAGACTGGGGGGAAAATAATCAATGTGGGTCTGACCAGGAAGGAAACCCTGGGAGGTGGGGGGGGGGGAGGATTCACCAACACCCCGGAGGCTCCGAGTCAGCCTCATTGATTTGATTAGATTAGATTTCCTACAGTGTGGAAACAGGCCCTTCGGCCCAACCAGTCTACACAACCCTCCGAAGAGCAACCTATCCAGACCCATTTCCCTCTGATTAAAGCACCTAACACTATGGGTAATTTAGCATGGCCAATTCACCTGACCTGCACTGTCAGTCTTTGGATTGTGAGAGGAAACCAGAGCACCCAGAGGAAACCCATGCAGAAATGGGGAGAATGTGCAAACTCCACACAGACAGTCACCCAAAGCTGGAATCGAACCTGGGACCCTAGTGCTGTGGGCAGCAGCGCCATCGTGCCTCCCCTTTTTATTTTTTGGTTCTTCGTCAGCAGGCAGGAGCTAGGAAGCTGAAATCAAAGAGAGGAGAGAGTGTGTGAGAACTGGGTGTGGAGGGAAGGAGTGAGGAGATTAGTTTGGTCTTCAGTTAACAAGATAGAGAAATTGTGAGACTGAGATTTAAAGCTTTGGGGGAACAAGGAAACTACAATTTAGTACTATCATTGTCTTATAAAGATCCATCCGATATTAACGGTGGTGACTTGTTTTCTCTGTAAGGTACTGAAAGGGCAGATTTATGGATAAGAAATTCAAATTGAATTTCATGTTCAGTTTTGATAGTTACTTGATCCGTGCCGATTTGGATATCATTGGCCTTTTCATGGGGAAGGAAAGGTGTGTATTCTGTCCATGGTCGAATATTTCAAATATCACTGTGACTGGAAAAAAGTACTGAGACACAGCCAAGTCCATGTTAGCATGGTGACTGTAGAGAGAGATTTTATTTGCTTTTAAAAGTCTGAAAAACATGGCTCATTTCCCAGGAACAATTAAGCTACAGATTTGTTTTGTATGAGGACAAATGTTTAATTAACCATGCAACCAGAAAGGGACAAGGATAGCTACAGCATGGAACAAACGATGAAAACGGGATTGTTGTAAAGGAGTTAATTATCGATCATGGTTTGTAATCCATTGGCGTTGTCACGTCGGTTCCAGCGCCGTGGGGATTCACTGGAAATGTGATGCATGTAATGTAGGATTCAGTTATTAAACTAGAAAATGTGCAGAAGAAATTTACAAGGATTTTTGCCAAGGCTCAGGGGTCTGAGTTATAGGGAGAGGTTGGACAAGCGAGGATTTTTTTTTGTTTAGAGCAGAGGAAACGGAGGTGGGGGGGGGGAGGGGAATCTTTTATCGAAGTATATAAGACCATGAGAGGCTTGGGTGAGGTGAATGCACTCAGTCATTTTCCCAGGGAATCAAGGACTGGAGGGCATCAGTTTACGGTTTTAGGAGAAAGAAGGAAAGGGAAGCTGAGGGGCAACTGTTTGACACAGAGGGTAGTATGTATATGGACTGAGCTGCCAGTGGAAGTGGTTGAGGTGGGTACATTAACAACATGTAAAAGGCATTTGGACAAATACATGGATAGGAAAGGGTCAGAAGCAGATGGGCCAAGTTCAGGGCAATGGGGTTAGCGTGGATGGACATTCTGGTCGGCATGGGCCAGTTTGGGCCAAAGGGCCTGTCTCTGCTGTAGGACTCTGACTACAAGTATATTTACTATTTCTCCCACTAGCACCCTGGGATGTATTCGACCAGGGCAAAGAGATTTATCTACCTTTAGCTCCATTAGCTTGCCCATCTCTAATGCTTTCGTGATAATGGTTGTTTCTTGGTCCTCACCTTCCTTAGTCTCCTTACCAATTACTGGCATGTTCTTCGTATCCTCCACTGTGAGGACTGACTGCTGTGTACTCATATTACTGAACCCTGCTGGATTGGAATAACTGGGCACAGAACTTTGAGAGGTCTTCTTTGAGTCTTTATTGATGAGACATGGCAGTTACCTGGATAGTGTACATGCAGAAGACCTCCAGGCAGCATCAGGTAACTCCCCACCTGTCCGATGTATGGCTCTCATTCTTATACCTTTGTGGTTTGTGGTTTTGAATGGATGCTGTCTCTCAATATTATCTCCATGGCAATGGCAGTTAAAAAGGAGAGGTCAGCTCAGCAATTTGTGGTTAAACCACATACCCCTCCCCCAGCCCCTGTGGCTCAGTCAGGTATCTGACAGGCGGTTCAGTTTCAGTGGGGATGTCTGCCAGGATTCTGATGTGGAAGAGCCGGTGTTGGAGCGGGGTAGGCAAAGTTAAAAAACACACATCACCAGGTTATAGTCCAACAGGTTTATTTGGAAGTTCAAGCTTTTGGAGTGTGCTGTGATTTGTAACTTGATTAGGATTATCACTATGGTAACAGTTAAGTGCTTCAACAATTACAGAGGCCAAATGTTCCCCACACAATAGTTTCCCCTCTAGCAGTATAAACAGCTATTCTGGCCCTGGGGATAGCTACTAATCACTTTTCTCCCCCAATCCCATCTAGATTTCTGTTGATCTTTAAACTTTTTCTAATCTCCTAGTTTCTCCTTGGTCTTTGCCAGTTTGTATGCTTTCAATTTCAATTTGATAGACTCCCTTATTTCCTTAGCCACCCATGGCAGATTCCTCCTTTTCCTACAGTCCTTCCTTTTCACTGATATATACTTTTGCTGAGCAGTTTGAAAAATTCTTTGATAGTCCTCCACTGTCTGTCAACTGTCCCACCCTAAAGTCTTTGCTTCCAGTCTACATTAACCAACTCTTGCCTCATCCTATTGTAGTCTCCTTTGTTTAAGCACAGGATCTTGGGATTAGATTTAATCTTCCCGCTTTCCAACTGCATTCTCACTTCAACCATACTTATCAGACATCTTTTATCAGATTACGAGGTGAGGTGATGTTATCTGGGTGTTTTGGTTTTCATTGTCAGAGACATTGGCTTTGTAATAAAGTACAGGATAGATATTCACAACAGGGTATTCTGGACGGTGTGAATGTACTACACGGTCTAAAACCATAGATCACTATCTCCCCTCAGTTTACATGGTTTGGAGATGCCGATTTTGGATTGGGTGTACAAAGTTAAAAATCTCAACACCAGGTTATAGTCCCTCAGGTTTAATTGGAAGCACACTAGATTTCGGAGCGTTGCTCCTTCATCATGATCCAATTAAACCTGTCGTTGTGTGATTTTTAACTCCCCTCAGTTTAAAATTGCAAAATCATTATCTCCTACATGCTTCCGCACTAAGTTTGGAATGCTAATCCATCTGACTATCCTGCATTTTCCGAAAATCTCCTTTGGTGAAGTTGATGAGTTTTGGATTCAGCTTTGCGGTTATTACCATAAGAAGATAAGCATTGGGCACAGGAGAGGCAATGCAGCCCTTCGAACCAGCTCCACCATTTAATACCATGATGATTAAGCTCATCTCGGTCTCAGCTGGATCTTCCCGCCTGCTCTCTCTCACCCTTCAACTCATTGCAAATTAAACATCTGTATCTCTGCACTAAATTTGCTCATTGTCCTGGCATCCACCGCATTTTGAATAGGGAATTCCACAGATTCACAGCACGTTGAGATAAGTACATTCTGCTTCATGAGAATAGAATAGAATCCCTACAGTGGTCCACACCAACCCTATAATGAGCATCCCATTCAGACTCACCCATTCCCTGTATTTCCCATGGTTAATGGCTTAACCTGCACAGGCATGGACACTGTGGGAATTTAGCATAGCCAATCCACCTAACCAGCACATCTTTGGACTGTGGGATGAAACTGGAGCACCCAGAGGAAACCTGCACAGACACGGGGAAAACGTGTAAACTCCACACAGTCACCTAAGGCTGGAATCAAATCCAGGTCCCTGACGCTGTGAGTCAGCAATGCTAACCATTGAGCCACCTCTGCTTAAAGTCTGCTCCTCCTATTAACCACCCCAAGCCCCAGTTGCCTGAATCTCTATTCATTACATCAGAAAATCAGGTTGTGGAAGCAGATGTCTCAGTAAAACCCAGTGACAGTCCATATGTTCTGTGCGTCTGAATGGGGGTCCTATACACAACACCCTCCAGTCCACACTTTTCATTCACTTTCCAGAGACACGGCTCCAATGGCTTCATGGGGACTACAACTCCCACAATCCCTGAAGCAGGGACCACACGTGTGTGGGGAAACCCGGCACTGTACATGCACAGAATGTGGGTGGGTTTTGGACCATGTGGTTTGGGAAAGTATACTTTGCGGAAAGTATTTCACACTGTGATTGGCTGAAGGAAGAATGCATCTGCTTGTAGTATTGATCAGTTGGGGGGTCAAAGTGTCACCACACCCATGTAGGACCACTCTCCATCCCCAATTCATTGTAATGGTGGGAATCAACTAATGGGAAACAAAGAAGGATCTGACCCATTCTCCCAGACTGAAGGTTCCTCTTCCGTCCAGGATCTGCCACCTCCCTTTCTGTTCCCTTTTGTTTCATTCTGCTGTTACATTATTGACTTGCAGCAACTGAAGGGAAAGGAAGTGAACCCAGAAAGGGTGCAGAGTCTAACCAGGGACGGGAAGTGGTGGCATGGATCTGTTTATCAGCAACTCCATGACAATGGGGAGGGTGTACATTAGGGGGTAGCAGAGTCAGAATGGTGGGAGACAGTAAATGGGCTGGAGGGTTACAGCTTTTTGGGAAGAAAGGGGAACAATATTCCACAGAAACTAGAACTGTCTGTTCTGAATTTCTAACCTGTACATTTTCGTTTATACAGGGTGCTAGATGGTGAAGATTTGCAGACTGAAATCACAAAATCGTGTGCAGATTATGATTAAGTTACTCAGTGTTTGAAGAACCAAAGATAGAGAATCACTCGGCCAAAATCATGTACACTCTCCCTCACAGCATTGTCAGTCTCTCTGCACCAAATGGACTGTGAATGGTACAAGACAGCAGCTCACTACCACCTTCTCAAGGGTAACTAGAGATGGGGAATAAATGCTGACTGAGCCAATGATGCCCATATCCTGGAAATGGTTTCTATCTCTAGTTGCTGAAACCCAGTTGATGTTACTGCAGGATGATGAGGGATGCTGAGTTCATCCTCCAGGAGGCAGCACCATCACATTACCCATGCCGACACCCACACAGTAACACAGCAACGTCACTGGAACAAAAGGCAGTGAAGCCAAAGGAGGACTTATATATAGTTCTTCAAGATAAAGTCATGAAATGGGATTGGAACACAAGAGCCTGAGCTGGGTGGTCAGCTGTTTCCCATTGAATGGTGGAGCAGGAATGAAAGGCCGAATGGTCTCCTGCTGCTGCCATCTTCCAGGTATGTATATAGTCATGGAGCCCGGGTATGAAGGAGTGGGCAGGGATTCTCCAGGAGATTGCACCTCCACAACAGTTTTCAGTGAGGGTTGGTTTGATGGATTTTATTTAACTATTGTCTTTTACATTTAAAAAAATAAAAATTTGCAAACCTTGTGTTAAAGTTTATTCCACAATAAATAAAAGTAAAAGAATTGAAACTATCTGAATATAACAGTTTTTAAAATTTCAAGTGCCCTTTAGAACAAAATCCTGTCTATTCCTGGACACCATCACTTTCCAGTTACTCAAACTCCAGGGAAATTTTCCCTCCCTGTCTGAACTTTTGGTTTGATTTAACTGCTTTTCAGGGGGCAGGATGAATCACTGAATCCTCTCTCACACACTGACCATCTGAATGGCCTTTCCCCCTGTATGGGCTCACTGGGGTCTCAGTGGGGCAGGATGAATCACTGAATGCTCTCTCATACACTGAGCATCTGAATGGCCCCTCCCCCTGTGTGCACTCACTGGGGACTCAGCAGGTGGTACATTTGAGTGAATCTCTCCTCACACTGAGAGCAAGTGAATGACCTTTCCCCAGAGTGAGCTCGCTGGTGTTTCTGCAGATCACTGAGTGAATCCTTTCCCACACACTGAGCAGGTGAATGACCTCTCCCCAGTGGGAATGCACTGATGTCTCCGCGGGTGGGAGGTTTGAATGAATACTTTCTCACACATTAAGCAGGTGTAGAGTCTAAATCCACTGTGCCATCTCTGGTGTCTCAGCAGATTGTAAGATCGAGTAAACCCTTTCCCATATGTGAGGCAGGTGAGCGGCCTCTTTGCAGTGTGACTGTGTCGGTGAGTGTCCACTGGGAAGGGTAGGTAAATTCCTTCCCACAATCCCCATGTTTGCGTACCCTCGCCCTGATCCCATCATAATGGTGTCTTCCCAGATCACATGACCGGTTAAATATTCGACCACATGCGAAACGTGGAAATGATTTCTCTGGGCTGGGAATGCCACTTTCCCCTTCCTTATTAACGATCAGGATCAGGACCAGCAAAATTGAATGACTCTGCAGTTGATGTGATGTTAAAGCTGAGTTTCCCATCTGGCAACTCTCTCTCTCTGTAAAACAATTTTTCCCTATCATTATTACAACTCCCAAAACCAGCTTTCCCATCAATTCTCCTGAACTTATACATTTGGACTAATGCAATGACCTCAGTAATGTGCCTTTCTCTCACTTGTTTCTGAAAGTAAATTAGGAATAACTTTTGAATAACATTTTGAATAACTTTGCACACTTTACCAGAAGAACCTACACCTATTTTATCATTTAAAAGTTTTAACCCATGGGAAATTTATTACCTGCTCCAATGATAATTATAATGCTCTAACCACTTCTACGGAGCCAGTGCAGGTCAATTCTAACAGTTATCAATAAATTGTACCTGAACAGGATGTCCCCACAACAGGAAGTGCTCTGACACTCAATGCACGTAAGTTGTGTTTTTTGCTTAAAACCCCTCATGCGTCTGGCAATCTTGCAATACAATTGAAGATATTTTATACAGTAATCTTACAGTCTCATTTGCCATTTCCAGTCCATGAAGCAGCCAGTTACATGCACCAGTGACGTGAATTCTCACGACAGCATTGCCATGGCTGGAGAGATTGAAGAGCATGAAACTGTCTTCTCTGGAGTATCTAAAATGAAACACTTGAAATGGGTGTTCTTGTACACCAGTCAATGAAGGCAAGCATGCAGGTACAGCAGGTAGTGAAGAAGGCTAATAGCATGCTGGCCTTCATAACAAGAGAAATTGAGTATAGAAGCAAAGAGGTGCTTCTGCAGCTGTACAGGGCCCTGGTGAGACCACACCTGGAGTACTGTGTGCAGTTCTGGTCTCCAAATTTGAGAAAATACATTCTGGCTATTGAGGGAGTGCAGCGTAGGTTCACGAGGTCAATTCCTGGAATGGCAGGATTACCTTCCACTGAAAGACTGAAGCGACTGGGCTTGTATACCCTTGAGTTTCGAAGATTGAGAGGGGATCTGATTGAGACGTATACGATTATGAAAGGATTGGACAATCTGGCAGCAGGAAACATATTTCCACTGATGGGTGAGTGCCGAACCAGAGGACATAGCTTAAAAATACGGGGTAGACCATGTAGGACAGAGCTCAGGAGAAACTTCTTCACCCAGAGAGTGGTGGCAGTGTGGAATGCCCTACCACAGGGGGCAGTGGAGGCCCACTCTCTGGATTCATTTAAGAAGGAGTTGGATCGAGCTCTCAAAGATAGTGGAATCAAGGGTTATGGAGAACAGGATACTGATTAGGAATGATCAGCCATGATTATATTGAATGGCGGTGCAGGCTCGAAGGGCTGAATGGCCTACTCCTGCACCTATTGTCTATTGTCTATTGTCTAATGAACAAAATTCTTCAAGAGCTCGATAGGACAGATACAGGAAGGATGTGCTCCCTGGCTGGTGTTTCTGGAATGAAATCAGCACTAACTGTGGTATCTTTACCCAGCATCCTCTTTAGCTGTATAAATGTTTAAGATGTATTTGCTGCTCTAATTCCACTCTCTTGATCACTCTCGTTTGTAACTGCTGTAGTGTTGAGGTCCATGTAAATTGATAACATTTGATTCAATCCAACCCAAAACCCCTCTGTGTCTGTCTCTCACCTTTGTTCCCCCAGACCGTCATTCAATCTGACCTCTTCACAATCCCTGCTCTGATATTTCCTTAGAGGGCTGAGAATGAAATGTTCACAGAAGGACAAAAGGAGGCTGATTGGCTCATCAGCTCTCCAAAGGATCACCTCACCAAATGCCATTCTTTACCTTTACCCCATAAACCTTCCCATTCGTCCTCTTCCAATAACTGTTCAATTCGATTCTCTTCATTGTACCTGACTCCACCACACTCTTTGGCAGCGCATTCCTGACCATAAACTTTCTCTGCATGAAAACGTTTTGCCTCATGACACATGTGCTTCCTTTGTCAATCCCTTTACATCGGTGCCTCCTCGTTATTGATTCTACCATGCATGCGAACAGTGTGTCCCAATCAACTCTCACTGGATCCCTCTTGGAGGTATCTTTACCCAGTATGATTAGATTAGATTACTTACAGTGTGGAAACAGGCCCTTCGGCCCAACAAGTCAACACCGACCAGCCGAAGCGCACCCACCCATACCCATTCCCCGACATTTACACCTACATCTAAAACTACAGGCAATTTAGCACAGCCAATTCCCCCTAGCTGCACATTTCTGAACTGTAGGAGGAAACAGGAGCACCCGGAGGAAACCCGCGCAGACACAGAGAGAATGTGCAAACTCCACAGAGTCAGTCGCCTGAGGCAGGAATTGAACCCGGGTCTCTGCCACTGGGCGGTAGCAGTGCTAACCACTGTGCCATCGTGCCGCCCACCACCCCAGGATGGTGAATATCAACTCTTCCTGTCACAGGAGACTAGTGCGAGACCATTCAGGTGCTCTCACTGGAGGACTGTGTTCTGTACACCATCCAGCCTCACTGTACTCACTGGGGAGAGGCCGTTCACCTGCTCTGAGTGTGGGAAGAAATTCACTCAGATATCCAGCTTGATGAAACACGAGGGAGTTCACAAGAAACCACAGCGATTGGATTTGTTTTGTTTGTTCATGGGATCACGGCATCACTTGCTGGGGCAGCATTTGTCATCCATTCTGACTGCCCAGGAGTTGGTTCAGAGTCAACCACATTATTCAGGGTCTGGATTCGCATGTAGGCTGGTCAAGGTCAGAATTAACAGTTTCCCAGACCCAATGACATGAAGAGTTGATTTCTGGCCTATTATCCTATTTCGGAAATAATAATGAATAATGTTTGCAGTCGAATTAAACGTGCAAGACCAAACTGTGTTTTATTCTGATCGAGCACATCCCCCTACTTTCACAGTTGTCATTGACAGTCTCATTCCCCTCGCACCAGAACCTTTTCCAGAGAGTGTTCCAGAAAAGGCAGAATGGTCAGTTGCAGCTGGTCCCCTGACCGGTCACTGGTCTCGAAAGGTTCACTCTCCACAGATGCTGCCAGATCTGTTGAATTTTTCCAGCAATGTCTGTTTTTGTTTCTGATTTCCCATCATTTGCAGATGGTTAGTTTTTCAATATTCATCTTGTCTGTTGCAGAGGAGTTTATTGATTAATTTAGCGGGTTTTGAAAATTGCAAGTTAAGCGACAACTCAGCCATGATCCATTGAACATAGAACATAGAACATAGAACATAGAACAATACAGCACAGAACAGGCCCTTCGGCCCACGATGTTGTGCCGAACTTCTAACCTAGATTAAGTACCCATCCATGTACCTATCCAAATGCCGCTTAAAGGTCGCCAATGATTCCGACTCCACCACTCCCACGGGCAGCGCATTCCATGCCCCCACCACTCTCTGGGTAAAGAACCCACCCCTGACATCTCCCCTATACCTTCCACCCTTCACCTTAAATTTATGTCCCCTTGTAACACTCTGTTGTACCCAGGGAAAAAGTTTCTGACTGTCTACTCTATCTATTCCTCTGATCATCTTATAAACCCCTATCAAGTCACCCCTCATCCTTCGCCGTTCCAACGAGAAAAGACCGAGAACTCTCAACCTATCCTCGTACGACTCCCTCTCCATTCCAGGCAACATCCTGGTAAATCTTCTCTGCACCCTCTCCAAAGCTTCCACATCTTTCCAAAAGTGAG
>NC_057727.1:71829003-71844960 GCF_004010195.1 Chiloscyllium plagiosum | reverse complement strand
CTCGAACTCAGCACCACCTTCCTAACCTGCAATCTTCTTCCTGATCTCTCCGCCCCCACCCCCACTCCAGCCTATCACCCTCACCTTATCACCCTCACTTTAACCTTCTTTCCCCTATCGCATTTCCAAAGCCCCTCCCCCAAGTCCCTCCTCCCTACCTTTTATCTTAGCCTGCTTGGCACACTCTCCTCATTCCTGAAGAAGGGCTCATGCCCAAAACGTCGATTCTCCTGCTCCTTGCATGCTTCCTGACCTGCTGCGCTTTTCTCGCAACACATTTTTAGCACTTCCCATCCACGTCTAACACACTGTTACTGACTGAACAAACCTCCTGTGTTTGAACTAAACTTGCAAATGTTCACTGGCTCCCTGTCTTGCCACCCGGGTTTAACTCTCATCATGGAATGCTGTCTCGTATTACTGGGATCCACAAACCCCGTTTATTTCCTTCTTCCTCTTTCATTCTGGCTATTGAACTGTCGGTTTCAATCCAATCTCCTGTCATGCTTTTCAACATGCCCATGTGTGTGGACTAGAGGCAGCTGGTATTTAATGAAGGGAAGTTGGGATTAGGCGGAAGCACGAGGGGAGGTGACAGCAAAGACAGTTCTCATTGTAACGGCAGAGTTTCTCTGTGACCCAGTGAGTGGTGAGGCACCTGAGTTTGTGGGGGGAGATAGATTCAATCAGGGATTTGATAAGACACTCAGACATTGACCTGTCCATCTGATTGTTTACTCAGACAGAAAGACAAAAGAAAGATACACATTTAGATCGCAACTTTGATCTGGGGCAATGAAACATGCTTCAGACCCAACGATTCCAACCTCAAATCTCTGAACCCACAAAAACAAAGCTTCCTACTTATGCCAGGTTGTCCCTCAGCCTCCTCTTTTCATGAGAAAAACATTTTGAGCTGTTAAGCCTTTCCTGGTAATTAAAATCTCTATGTTCCTGTAAGATTTGTGACGAATCCATTATTATTTTTCTGTGGGTGATGCCAGCAGCAGAAACAGTTCCTGACCTGTGCGGGTTTTGGTTGAAGTATTTGTATTTACAAATTCATTCTCACCCTCATGCACAGTGTGAAATTGCGGTAAAACATAAGGAAAGGATTAAGTGAGAACCCACAGAAACACAAAGGCAGCATGTATACCTGAGCTGAATGAACCTGGCATTAGGAAAACATGATGACAATCCCAACTAGTTAGGGATACTGAATCCCATAGGTGCAGAAAGAGGCTATTCGATCCATCTAGCCTGCAATGACCTGCTTTCCCACCCTACCTCCATAACCCCACTATTACCATGGCTAACCCAACCCGCTGAACCTGCACACTACAGGCCATGTTAGCACGGCCAATAGAGTAAACCTGCCCATCTGTGGGAGGGTCACAGATTACATCCAAATGCTCGGAATTGTGGATGAAGGCTCACGAATATTTCACTCTGACACAAATGCTCTGTTTTTAAAAATAAAATTTGGGGGAAACTGCAACAAGAAAGATTTCCAATTATCTCTGGAGGAAGAGAATTCAAAACTCGTGCCACTGACCCAGGGGACACAATGAAGTCACAGAGGCTTGGGAACCATCAGAAATGTAACAGATTGTGAGGAAGGTGGGGGTCAGACAAGGACAAAAAGACATTCTGTCACACGGGGGAAGGCAGGGGAGATTAAACAGCAGAAATGGTAGTCCCTCAAGGCCACGGGAATGGAGTTAGGGCTGGAAAATATACAAGGAAACAAGGTGCGCAGCTGTCAATGAAAAAAAAACAGATTATAACACATAGGGCCGAGTTCAGAGTCTGAAATTGTTGCTGCAATTGGTGAGTACAGAAAGCCTGGATAGTTCTATTACAGCCAACACATAGAGGATGGGCCAAGTGGCCTATATTTGTGCTGCAACTTTTTGATAAATTTATCCCGACATTGGGATATCAAGTCTGATGATGCTCATAAATTCTCAAATTAGACTTGAGTTTAATATTCTGGAGAAATGTCAAATAAATCACATTGATCCCATTCTGCAGACTTTAGTCCATTGCCCTGCATGTTCCAGCATCTCAGTTACATCCATGACCGTTTGTCCTAATGTGATGCTGGTTACTGCCTCTGCCACCCCATCAGTGAGTTCCTGCTCCTCTGGTGTGATCACATCAACCCTGGAATGTGGGGATCAGAAGTGTGTGCAGTACTTTAACCACGGTCAAACGAGTGTTCCTGACATTTCCCGTGTCACCTCTTGTGTGGGTGTCGCTTACACAAGAAGTGTCCCGGTTTTCGCACATGGAACTGGACTCCATGGACATGCACTCCATGGGGCTGGGATTCCCTACCATATGTTTATTTGTTAATTAATCCTGAATTAACTTCAGATTAAAACAAGATTATCAGCTACCCACCAATCAACTTCTTCCATAATACTCAAGTCACCTAACCTTTTAAAAATATCTTTAAAATTATTACTATCTAAACACAACAGGCTTTAATTTGCTGAACAAGTATTCAGATGTCTCCACTGTTCCAATCACTTGAAGATTATCTTTACCTTCAGCTACATTTGGTGAATTGAACACTGATTGTAAATATATGAATATCAAACTGACTTGAGTTTTATGATAATTAATCCAGTCTGACATTCTTGTTGGTTAATATCTTGAAGAGAACTGTCCTCAGAACTCCAGCTGTGCTCTGACTTCATTCACAACTGGATTTGGTTGGACTGAAGATCTTAGATCTGTTCTGTTGTTTCCCGGATTGCTTCACTCTGTCTATCAGTTGCTGCTTATGCTGTTAGGCACACAACTAGTCCTGTTTGGTAACTTCATCAGGTAAACACCTCATTTTTAGGTATTTATGCTGCTGTTACTGGCATGCCCTCCTGAACTCTCTCAGTTGAACAAGGATTGATCCTCTGGTTGATGGTAAGAGGGGAATATGCGGGGCCGTGATTCTGTGAGTTTTGTTGGAGTACAATTCTACTGCTGTTGGTGGAAGGAAAGAGCTAAACTCTTACACTGTCCTCCCCATACACAAGAAGCTACATGCAGTATCATGAACACTATTAGGCCAAGACACGAAATACAAGCAACGCTGTACAATGATGCAGGATCACAACTGCAGCAAGGGGAGATTAAGATTCAACTTGACATAGGAGTTGGGGAAGAAGCAGCTGATCAGATTGTCTCATTCGTAATCATAAAGAGACTCTGTCAGATTATTGTACTGTTGGAGTGAGGATGGAGGGGGTTGGGGAGATGGAGAGTCCTTCAAAAGAATCTAATCTGCCTGAGAGTTATGGGATCGGCTTGATTGTGATGCATTTAACAGAAAGCTAACTGAAACTATTTTTATCCCCAAATGATAACAAGACTGATGGTGCTTCCAATCATCACCAGAAACAAACCCCAGAATACATGGTTCGGAGATGGATATCAATTGCCAATCAACATCCAACTCCTGCAATCATTGAGCGAACGTATGTGTGATTACCCAGTTCTGATGAACTGCTGTTCACTCTGTGCAGATGGACAGCGATGTGGGGAAGTATTGGCCGAGTGGTATTGTCGCGAGACAGTTAATCTAAAACCCCAGATAGTGTTCTGGAGACCTGGGTTCAAAGCCTGCTGCAGCAAATGGGGAATTTGAATTCAATAAAAAAAACTTGCGAATTTAGAGTCTAATGATGACCATTAATCGATTGTCAGAAAAACCCATCTGGTTCACTAATGCCCTTTCAGGAAGGAAGCTGCCATCCTTACCTGGTCTGGCCTACATTGTGACTTCAGACCCACAGCAATGTGGTTGACTCTTACCTGCCCTATGGGCAATTAGGAATGGGCAGTAAATGCTGCCGGGCCAGCGACACCATCATCCTGTGAATGAATAAAGGAAAATAAAAGTCTGTACCCAGTGTGAATCTGTGCATGTTCAACGATGTTGTGAACATTTCCAAAGCTAAGATCTCTATGTGCACAACTTTATGAGCTGCCAAAACCACTGTTCATTACTTGGCGTGAAAAAGAGAAAACAATCCTTAAACTGTGGCTATCAGTAAATTGACTGGTGTCTCAGCAGGATGGATGCCTGAGTGAATCTCTCTCCCCCCCCCCCCCCCCCACACAGTTGAAATGTGTAAAACTAGGGGGCATGCATTTAAGGTGAGCTCCCTTCTGGCATTCCCCACATTTCCAGAGTCGGTCCCTAGTGTGGCTGCACTGGTGTTTTGCCATATCAGATAAATGCTAGCAGACTGTTACACACACCGTTAGCCCGCAACCTCCCCCACCACAAGAAACCAGTATAAAGCAGTAAACATTATCTCCTGCTGTGGCGGGACAGCCTGTATTGGTCTGAGTAGGAACACTGAGCAGATTTACCTAAATGACAACTTAATCAGTGACCAGAGCAAGTTAAGCAAGTCCACATAAAATACATTATAGCACAGAAAGAGGCCCATCAAATCCAAGCTGGCTCTCTGTAGCAGAATCCAATATTCTCATTCCCCCTACGTACCCCAAACTCTGCAAGTTTATTTCCCTTAGAACTGATCTAATTGTTTTTATCAATCATTGATCTTATCTATTTGCACCACCATAATAGACAACATGTTCTGCATATTTCCAGCCAATACAGTCAGCAGAAACACTTGCTCATCTCCCGCTGTTTCAAAACCTTACATCTGACCTTAACTCTTGTGCCATCACCTATCAAATACAGATATTTTTGTCTGCTATATCTAGGTCTGTTATAATCTTATACAGCTCTATCAAAAATATATCCAACTTCTTCACTTCAAAGAAAATCGCAATTTCTTCAAATCAATCCAGTAACTGCATTTTCTTCATCAGTGAACCACTCCAGTAAGTCTGTACGCCACAGATTGAAGATCACTCATATCCTTAATTGTTGATGCCTATTTTGTTCCACAAATCCAGACGATGCAGGTTTTCTGCACAACAGCAGTAGCTTTATTATTGGACAGCCGGCGAGAGTTTCAAAGCGTCTCTCAAGTTGCCGAGTGTCTTCTTGTAGAGACTCTTCTCCACGAATCTCTGCCGTACCCACAGAGACAGTATATTTAATAGGAATTAGACAAACGCATATCAGTCACATGGGCGATTGTCAACAGATAGTTTAAAGTAGGTAATTATGACCTTACAAAGCTTGATGAATGACGATGTCCTGTGATAACGTGTGAATGGATTACAGAAATTGATTATCATATTGTTCATGATTATGTGTTGATGGGAAGAGATTAAGGCAGAAAGGTTCTTCCTTCAGTAAATGGGCGATTCACTTACCTATGCTCATATGGAGGGGAGGTAAGATAATGGTTGTGGGAGACAGTTTAACAGGGTTGTGCCCAGGGCTCTCAGTCTTGTCTGGAAAGGGCAAATTCCTCTGTCTGGGGTTATGGGGCAATCCACATGTGTGGCTGTAAGAGGTTCTATTTTGAGATACTGTCAGCCTCCCCCCTTCTGAGGTGTTCTGTCTGTATTCAAAGAGTACAGGCCTTCAGTTGATGAAATAAGGACTTTGGCAGGAGAATGTTTAACCCTTGAGACCCCACGGTGTCCTGAAAGAGAAGCAGAAGGTATGGATCTGGTCCCTTTATGGTATCTTAACTTCCTCGTTCTGACCAGGAATCTGACCAGTTGATCAGAATTGAATGCAACGATTGACTGTGACCTAACGAGAGCTTTGTCAAGGGTCAGCATCTTTTCCGTGAGTTTGTTATCATTCCCCCCATTAATGAAGCCCAGGATCCCATTTGTTTTACTCATAACACTTTATGTTTTCTCTCCTTTAAGGATTGGTACACATTGTCCCCTATTCCTGCTGTCCTGCTCTCTGTGTCTGTGCCATTCAAATATATATTCCCTTTCTACATTGCTTCTCTCAAAATGCATCAGTTTACTGTGTTTACTATAGAAGAGGCATATTCCACTCAAAATATTATCTCTCGCTACACACATTCTACCCCCTGGAAAAGAGAACAGTGCAGCACTGGAATAATTGGCCCAACATGTTTGTGCGGACCATGATGCTATTCCAAACTAATTCCACCTGCCCAGGCATGATCCATAAAACTGCCAACCCCTTCCAGCGTATGCGCCTGCCCAAATGCCTCTTAAACATTGTGATTGTTTCTGCTTTTACCACCTCCCAGGAGAGTACATTCTAGTCATCTACCACCTTTTGCATAAGAAACTTGCCTGACATAACTCCCTTTAAACTTTCACATGTTGTTGGAAATACGCAGCAGGTCTTGCAGCATCTGATAAAATAAAAATCCATTAATGTTTCGGGTCCTTCCTCAGAAACGTGAACTCTGATTTCTCTTTACAGATGCTTCCAGACTTGTTGAGCATTTCCAGAAGCTTCTGTTTTTGTTTCTGATTTACAGCATCTGCTGTTCTCTCGGCTTTTATTTTCTTTAAATTTCCCCCTGTCCCCTGAAATCTATGGCCTCTAGAATTTGTCATTTCTACCTCGGAAAAAGATTCAGATTATAGAACATAGAACATAGAACAATACAGTGCACAACAGGCCCTTCGGCCCTCAATGTTGCACCGACCTGTGGAATGTTCTCAACTCGTCCCCCTACACTATCCCAAAATCATCCATGAGCTTATCTAAGGATTGTTTAAAACTCCCTAATGTGGCTGAGTTGACTACCTTAGCTGGTAGAGCATTCCACACACTTACCACTCTCTCTGTGTAAAGAATTTGCCTCTGACATCTGTCTTAAATCTATGACCCCACAATTTGTAGTTGTGCCCTCTCGTACAAGCTGTCGTCACCATCCTCAGAAAACGACTTCACTGTCTACCATATCTAATCCTCTGATCAACGTGTATGTCTCAATCAAATCCCCCCTTAGCCGCCTTCTTTCCAATCAGAACAGTTCCAAGTCTCTCCGCCTTTCTTCATAAGACCTTCCATCCAGACCAGGCACCATCCTGATAAATCTCCTCTGCACCTTTTCCAATGCTTCCGCATTCTTTTTGCAATGGGGCGACCAGAACTGTACACAATATTAAAACTGTGGCCGCACCAGCATTTTGTATAGTTGCAGCATGATATTGCGGTTCCAGAACTCAATCCCTCTACCAATGACACCTAACACGCCGTATGCCGCCTTAACAGCACTATCCACCTGGGTGGCAACTTTCAGGGATCTATGTACATGGAATCCGACATCCCTCTGCACATCCACACTACCAAGAATCTTTCCATTGACCCAGAACTCTGCCTTCCTGTTATTCTTTCCAAAGTGCATCACCTCACATTTAGCTGCATTGAACTCCACTTGCACCTCTCAGCCCAATTCTGCAATTTATGTAAATCTCCCTGCAACCTGTAACATTCTTCCAAACTGTCTACTACTCCACAGACTGTAGTGTCATCTGCAAATTTACTAATCCATCCACCTACGCCTGCGTCTAAGTCATTTATAAAAATGACAAACAGCATTGGTCCCAAAACAGATCCTTGTGGAACACCACAAGTAATTGGGCTCCAGACTGAATATTTTCCATCAACCACCACTCGCTGCCTTCTTTCAGAAAGCCAGTTTCTAATCCAAACTGCTAAATCACCCTCAACTCCATGCCTCTGCATTTTCTCCATCAACCTACCATGTGGAACTTTATCAAAGGCTTTACTGAAGTCCATGTATACCACGTCAACTGCCCTAGTCTCATCTAAATGCTTGGTCACCTTCTCAAAAAACTCAATGAGGTTTGTGAGACACGATCTGCCTCGACGAAACCATGTTGACTATCTGAAATCAAATTGTTGCTTGTCAGATGATTATAACTATTATCTCTTATAATCCTTTCCAAAACCTTTCCTACAATGGAAGTAAGGCTCACTGGTCTATAATTACCTGGGTCATCTCTGCTGCCGTTCTTGAACAAAGGCACAACATTTGCAATCCTCCAGTCCTCGGAGGATTAGTAAACCCATAGACAATGATGACTCAAATATCAAAGCCAAAGGCTCTGCTATCTCCTCCTTAGTTTCCCAGAGAATCCACGGATAAACCCCATCTGGCCTGGGGCCTTATCTACTTTCACTCCTTCTAGAATTGATAACACCTGTGCGTAACTAACCTGAATCCTTTCTAGTCTAATCTCCCGTACCACATTTTTGTCCTCTACAATATTCTCCTTTTCCTGTATAAACACCGATGAGAAATGTTCATTTAGCACTTCTCCGATCTCTGCAGGGTCCACACTCAACTTCCCACTTCTGTCTTTGATTAGCCCTATTCCTACCATAATCATCCTTTTATTCTTCACATAACTATAGAAAATTTCAGGCTTATCCTTTATTCTGTTTGCTAAAGACTGTTCGTGTCCTCCCTAAGCTTTTCTTAACTCTCTCTTTAAATCCTTCCTAGCTGATCTGTAGCACTTTATTGCTTCATCTGTACCATTTTGCCTCATCAACACATAAGCCTCTTTCTTCTTCTTAACAAGAGATGCAATTTCTGTAGTAAAGCATGGTTTACAAACTCTGTCTGTGCTAGTTGGGTCACCCCACAGCCATTGACTTTCCAAAGACAACAATCCAAGATTTTCCAACCTCTTCCAATCCAGGCAACAACCTGGTAAACCTTCACAAAAGCCTTCACATTCTACCTATAATATGGTGATCAAAACAGCACACAATACCTCAAAGGTGGCCTGATTATAGTTTTATATTCACTCCCCTGACAAAAGAAGTCAAGCCTGCCATTCACCTCCTTCACCACTTTCAGGGATCTTTCAGCTTGCAACTGAAGATCCCTCTGTATATCAGTGCTGCTCAGGACCCTTCCGTTTATTGTATACATTCCTCTTGCTATGGGTCTTCCAAAACCCATCAGCTCACACTTGTCTGAATTAAAATATATCTGCACTTTCTCCACAAAACTTTTTGACTCATCTCTTTCTTGCTGTATCCTTTGACATCATTCTTCACGATTCACAACTTCAACAGTTTGTGCCAGCTACAAACTTGCTAATTAAATCGTTTACATTTTCAAACTTTTCATTTATATACATTACAAACAACTGATGTCCCATTCTGATCCTTGTGGAACAGCACTAGCCATAGACCTCCAGCCAGCGACATGCCCCTGCACAACTGTTGCTGGGAGAAATATCAAAGAGGAGCCTTGAGTTCTGTGTTGAGCAGCATGACCAACGTTTATTCAGAGGTCCTTACTAATACATGATGGGAGAGGTCTCTCTCTGGCTCCCCCAGATAAGTCCAGCATTTTGATGTGTTTACTTCATACGTTCCAGTAATATTTTCCCCCTGACCTGAACTTCAGGGTTTGGAATGTCAGCTCCGATATTTCCATGTTCCCTTTCACAGTCTCGGATTCTCTCAGCTCATGCAGCTGCTTTGCCAGTTCTTTCACAAATGGTTTAACCCTATCCTTGTAATTGCACATCTCCAGCCTCCCACTACCACATGTCTCTGGCCCTCCCACTACCATACCCTGTGGCATCTGCATAGTCCATCCAGTCACTAATTCAAAGGGGGACAGCCCCGTCCGCCTTCCTAGGGTTGTCCTCAGTTTCATTAGGCTGGTGGGGAGTACTCTAACCCATCGCTGTCCTGTCTTTGAGAGAGCCTTGGTCAGACTAGCTTTCAGTGTCTGCGTCATTCCTTCTACTGTCCCAAAGCTCTGGAGGTGGTAGGGGGAATGGGATTTCTGTTCAGTACCAAACAGGGCACATAGCTCTTTAGCTATGTTCCCTGTAACATTTGTCCCTTGGTCAGAATCTGCAGGGGAATGCTTCCACCCACTGAGTAAACCTATTTATTAAAACCCCGCAGGACTTCCTTCCCTGGGATTGGGATGGGGTGCGTGTGTAAAATCCATCTGTAATTGTTCCCATGGGCCCCTGGGTCCCTGCTGCTGCCTCCATTTTATTGCTTTCCCTGGCTCACACTGTGAACAGACTACACACCTTCGACAAAACCTTGCTATATTTCTCCCTGTTCCAGGCAAGGATTGTAGTGGATCATCTGACATTGCATTTTATCTTCCCCAATATGGGCCAGCCCATGATATGTTTATAATAATGTTTGTCTTCTACAGTGTAGTGGCAGTGCTGGATTATCCAGACTCTGACGTGTCCTATTACTGCCCCACCCTTTTCCCATTCCTGTTTCTCCTGTTGTGGGACTGTTTCTGCGAATATCTTTAAACCTCCTCTCTCACTTCTGTAGCTACGGCCATTGCCATCTCCTCAATTGTCTGCACTGTTTCAGTCAGTATTTCACATATACGATTATTAAAGGATTTGACACTCTAGAGGCAGGAAGCATGTTTCCGCTGATGGGTGAGTCCCGAACCAGAGGACACAGCTTAAAAATAAGGGGTAGGCCACTTAGAACAGAGTTGGGGAGAACCTTCTTCACCCAAAGAATGGTGGGTGTATGGAATGCTCTGCCCCAGGAGGCTGTGGATGCCAAGTCTCTGGATACTTTCAAGAAAGAATTGGATAGAGCTATTAAGGGTTATGGGGTTAAGGCAGGAGCAGGATACTGATTGAGGATGATCAGCCAACATCATAATGAATGGTGATGCTGTCTCGAAGGGCAGAAGGGCCTACTCCTGCGCCTATTGTCTATTGTCTATTCACCTGCCTTACCCAAATACTCACTGCCTCGTTGGTGTGAGGTTTCTACTTTCCTGTGAGCTATAATCTTCATTATTGCTGTTTCACTGGAAAGTTAGCTGCTTCCACTAACTCTCTGATCTGTCCTTCATGCTCTATGTGCCCCCAGACAGGGTGATGTACCCTCACCGAGCCCAGGCCATCACTTGGTCATGAACTATACCAAAAGCATGCTGTCTCTCTATGTATATGCTGACTCTCTGACCTCTGGCTAATGTCCGTGCTTCTGTCAGGGCTAAAGTTTGCCTTACCACCTTCACGGTGTGGGGGTGAATAGTTTTGAAATCATGGTCTGTCGTTCCGCTGGGATTGTCCCCTCTCCCTTCCTGATTTGATCTCCCTGATGTGATGTCCCAGGTACATCTCTCCCTACCTTCCCACTCTCTGTGGGTTAGTTTTAAGCCCGGCCTGCCTGACCTGACCCTATATTCTGTATAATATCTGGATATGTTCTTTCTCACCAACTGAGGTAATGAGGTGTTGGTAAGATCAATGTGACTAACTCCATCAGCCATATATCGGTGGGATATAGTGGAATATTGTGGGATCCCTGAGGTAACTGGATCCATGTGCACTGTTCTCCTCAGCCAGTAAACACCAGCTTATTCTGGGATTCCAGGTCCACAGGTATGGACCAGAACCCATTCACAATATAAAGGGCTGAGACTATATCCTGTTGCGATTTCAATCCATTAAATACAATGGTGTGGTTCGCTAATGTAGGATACTCTTTAGTGGCGGATTTACTGAGGGAGGTATACTCAATAGTGAGGTGGGATGAGCCGTCGGGGGGCTTCTGTGAGTTAGTCTGGGATACTGTTGGTCTGACTATTCCCTGCTTCTGTCAATCTGTTACTGTCACAATTACGGCCTCCTGGCCCATGCTTTGATGGGATTCTGTTTGTGTGGGGAGTGAGAGGGCCCTCGATCTTTACAGGATCTACAGGTAATAACCCACATTCCTGTTTGAGTTACCCACACCGCTGTTTGGGTCCTAGCAATAACTCCCCAGATTCCCTGACTGTTCCAGTCTCCCTGCAAGGTAACTACTCTGGAGATGTCGCCTCTCCTTTGCTTCCTGTCCGGGCCTGACCAGGTTGTTACCATAGTACAGTTTGTGTCTCTACATCAATAGTTGGTCCTAACTGTTCTAAACTGACAACTCCCAGAGTGTTTCCTTCCTCAGTTTCCCACCCCAATATCTGAATATATTTTGCCATATCCATGATCTGCGTCGGGAGAGGTTTATTTCATCCAGCTTCCTCGAATCCCTCTCCGACTGCTCTCATTTTAGTAATTGAGGGGTGAGGGGCAAATCCATATCGGTAACTGATATAGAAGCTCCTTTTATTAATATTTGTTCTGCTGGTTCGCAAACACAGCATCAAAGAATATTCATGTGCCAACGTGAACACATGCAACAATGTGAACATCTATCTCCCTCTCTCTGCCTACGTTCTTGGCTACGTGCCCTTTCCCGATTCACTTATAACATTGACAGTCTGGTTACCCTCCCTGTATTGCAGCTATTCCCCTGTGTTTCTGAGTTTGCCTCAGCTCTCATGGCCCAATTAAAAATGTGGTTAGAATTATCTCCCACTGGCAGTCCCATGTATATAATTACAGCTAAATAGGGTCCCATGTCATCTTTCAAATACATCAAACTTATTTCATCATCACAGGTTGGGGTTTGGTAATCCTCCGTGGTCCTTACACACCTCAGGCTTCCTCTCTGTATGATTCTCGATATTACCCTTGGCTCCCTGAGCCACCAAGGTTATTTTAGCCCATTCAGCCTGTCCCCTCTCCAGTGTATCCCTGTAATATCTGTAAATGTTTGGAGGCACTGATCGGCTGTGCACTGGGGGGGGGGGCTGGGGGGGGGACCGGCTCACACCTTCACCCTCTCATTGCAGAGACAAATTCTGATGTACACGTCGGGGTATCTTGGCCTGAGAGATTTTGGCCTAACACCATCATTGGTGAGACTGTACCTCAACTAATTCATCCATATTCTCCCAATAAGGCCCATTATTACCATTTCTCTATCAGGCTGGGTGTTAACTCACCAACATCTGTCATTCAGGGTGAACTGTTCATGTTTGGTTTCTGTCAGTTCCCTTTGTTGCTCCCTACTGTCTGTCCAAGTTGAGCTTTGATGCCCAGTGGTGCCATGGACATGGCCTTCTGGGCCTTACAGGGCAGTGGGTAATCACACCCATTGCCGTCCCTCTGTCCATACGTGTGCGCTTTGTCATCTAACCCGTTCCAGTCAGTGTCACCATCCTCACTGCCATTTGAGGACAGCGGGGCACTAGGTACCTCCCCCACTGTAACTACCACCTGGCCATTTGGCTTTAAGGCCTCATGTCTGAGAGTCACCACCTTCACTTGTTTCTGTTTCTCATAATAATGTAACACATCCTGTCAATCCTGGAATAAAACAGAGCAAAATCTAAATTTGTATTGACTTGAAATAAGAATAATTTGACATTCACTCGACATATTTACAGAGGTGAGAATTGTACTGTGATTATTTAAGTGAATTTAATGTGATCATACAGTGAAAATAACCCTGATAATCAACGACAAGGAATGAACTGAATAATATGTGATTATTTGTTCCAGTTCTTGCAATGAAAATTCAATTTTATTTAATGCTTGTCACCCATTACACCATGGGCTTTGTTATTAGGGAATAAAGTAATGGAAGGATATCAGAGAAAATAAATAGACTTTAATTTTAGCTTCACTGCAATTACGAACCAAAACAATATTTGGAAATATGGGTAAACTACATAACAAAGTTTCCAGTGCCATTATTGACGTGAAAACTATTTTAGTTTGCAAGTTGTTTTGTACTAAGAATAATTGGAAATGAATTGTGATTCTGAATTGACCATTTAAAATATATTTTGAAGAGATTAATCAGATATATTTTTTGGAGGAAATTAGGAAAGGAAATAAATATGTATACATTGATATTAATAGTTTTAAAATGCTTAGAATTTGACTGGGATTATTTGATTGAGAGAGGCTGCATGATTATAAGACAAATTCACCTTTTTCATTGCATTGTTGGTTTCACTAGAATCTGTTGTGGTCCAAGCTCTTGTTGTGTGCAATGGACTGTGTCTAATAGCTTAATTAACCTGCGAGTCTCAGATCAGGTTTCCTTTGTCTGTAAGTCAGTCTGTAAGTGCGCCACACACCTGCTTTTCTGAGGGGAAACAGAGATTCTTTTCAAAGGAAATAAGTGGCAGTTCTCACTGAGAATGGTGGCTACCACACACCGTAAGCAGGGAAGTGTTTTTCTGAAGAATTTCATTGTCTATCTATAAACTGATGCTACCTGTGTTTGTCAGTTTGTGGAGGATTCAGCCCCTTTGTTCTGAGCTGTTTTTATACAAGCCGTTGGTTCATTATGTCTTTGCCAAGAATGTTGTTTACTTTCCCCTTTTACTGTGATTCTGCAGGTTAGAATATTCTGAGAGTCAGTAATGTTCAATAACTGAACATTGAATGGTTTAGACACTAACAGAGTTTGTTTTCAGCTAATTATTCACTTTCCATTTCCTGGTTGTGTTGAATGTTACATAAACAGGCTCTGAGTAATGTTTCCATTCACTTGTGTTGGAGTCACTGACAACCACGTGGTCAGTCAGTTTCAGGCTGATGGATCAGTTTCTCTGTCCTATTAGATGGTGGTCACTTGCTCAGTTTCTGATGGCTCACCTGAGCGTCAGTCCATCAGCTGCTGAAACCCTGCATCCAGCATTTGTTCCCTCTCACCATCACTAATCCAATACAATCCCAGCTTGTCTCCCACATTCACCTCCACATACTCATGATCACCTCAGATTCTACTGTCTGTGTCCTTGCAGCAAGTTGTGTAAGACACCTACTTCAGTTTTAACCTGATCTATATTATGTTTAAAAAGGTCATTTCAAAATTTGGTTCACTGCTTCTTCAGGACCTTCGTGAAGAAGGGCTCATGCCCGAAACGTCGATTATCCTGCTCCTTTGATGCTGACTGACCTGCTGCGCTTTTCTAGCAACATATTTTCAGTTGTAATTGTAGTAACCAGTTAATTACAAGTTACTGACAAAATATTTTAAGAGGAGCTGCTATTGGTGGTGGAAATGCTGCTGGTTGGTATAACAGAGGGCTGGGGTGAATACTGTACTCGGTTTTGATGAGAAAGTTGAGCAATGTAAGATTCTTTTATCTTTGTTAATAAGAAGAGGCAGATATTGCAGCTAGGACATCCACAAGAATCCACCCTCACCACCACTGATGCTCAGTAGCAGCAGTGCCAATCAAGCAGGCTGCTTTATTCCGGATGGTATCAAGTTTCTTGAGTGTTGTTAGGGCTGCACTCATCCACGCAAGTGGGGAGTATTCCTTCACACTCCTGACTTGTGCCTGGTAGCGTTTGGACAGGATTTAAGGAGCCAGGAGTTGAATTACTCTTGTAGCCACTGTGTTTATGTGGTGAGACCAATTCTGTTCCTGATCAATGATTATCCACAGGATAATGTTGATAGTGGGTGTTCAGTCATGGTAACACCATCGAATGTCAAGGGATGGTGGTTAGGTTATGTCTTATAAGTGATAGCCTGCATTTGTGTGGCATGTATGTTACTTGCCTCCTGTAAGCCCAAGCCTGGATATTGTCCAGTTCTTGTTGTACTTGGACTTGGACCGCTTCAGTACCTGAGGAGTCAATTATTTATTAACATTAAATAGTCTTGAGATTATGCAAATTCCTTTTTCTATAAAATGTCATGGACTGTATCTTGTGGTCACTCTCATATTCACTTTCATTATCTTTTTATTTTCTCTTAATTCAGACACAAATGTTTGAACATCAATCAGAATAAAATTACATAAATTAAAACACATGTTTCTACAAGTAAACTAATTGAATGAAATGCATTACTTCTGTATTGTCTGCATTTTGACAAAAAATAAATTCCTTTCAATAACTATTTATTGTCCTCAATCCATCAATCTAGGTATTGTTAATGATATAGAAGATGGTATCAGCAATAACATTAGCAAATTTGCTGATGATACAAAGCTGGGTGGCAGGGTGAAATGTGATGAGGATGTTAGGAGATAACAGGGTGACCTGGACAATTTAGGTGAGTGGGCAGATGCATGGCAGATGCAGTTTAATGTGGATAAATGTATGGTTATCCTCTCTGGTGGCAAGAACAGGAAGGCAGATTACTACCTCAATGGAATCAATTTAGGTAAA
>NC_057727.1:71822775-71828588 GCF_004010195.1 Chiloscyllium plagiosum | reverse complement strand
AGGCTCGAAGGGCTGAATGGCCTACTCCTGCACCTATTGTATATTGTATTATATTTCAGTCTTCAGTTTACCGATCTTAATGTACGTCTAATCAACATCAGAGCAAAGTGTTTTTAAAATATTGAGTCAATTTATTTGTTCAGAATACAACATTTATTAGGAATTCGTTATCCTTATAATAATTGCAGAATAATTTGTTTGTCTTTCTTACGTGTATAGTCAGATCCATATCCATATTTTAATTTAATCCATTGCAACAATGCTATTGTTTTCAGGTCAACTATCCCACAGTGGAACCAATCATTTTGCATCCAACATGCTTTGCAAACTGACTTTTGCTCATTTGAATAATCACAGTAATCTCAGCCTTATGAATTCAGAGAACTATAACTACTTTTCACTGCAATAATTCCTGTTCATGTCTGCGCATTGCACAGTCATGTAGCAAAATTAAATTTCTCCTTCTTCTAAGTGTACTGATAAATTTTAGAAAATCTAAGTGTTGCTAATATCTAATTATTGTTCAGTTCAGTAGGGGGTATAAAACTGTAATAATGGCTCAGTACATGAAGTAATGTGAAGATATTGCAATGTACAAACTCAGAATGATTGTGAATATTAATTTTTATTTTAACCATGGAAACACAGTTGAATTGATTTAATTATATTTCACTTCAATGCTCACATTCATTGTATTTCTAATCACAATAAGAGCGAATTATTTCATGCGAAAAAATTATTTAAAATTCATGTCACTTTTTTATGGACACAAACTAGAATTAACACCCGTTTGTTCTTTCCTTTACCAATCACAGTGAAGTTTGAATTGTAGAATGCTAGACTGATACAGCACAGAAACAGGCCATTCAGCCTAACGTGTCATTCCGGCCAGGTTTCGTGGGCGGCACGGTGGCACAGTGGTTCGCACTGCTGCCTCACAGCACCAGAGACCCAGGTTCAATTCCCGCCTCAGGCAACTGACTGTGTGTGGAGTTTGCACGTTCTCCCCGTGTCTGCCTGGGTTTCCTCCGGGTGCTTCGGTTTCTTTCCACAGTCCAAAGATGTGCAGGTCAGGTGAATTGGCCATGCGAAATTGCCCGTTGTATGAGGTAAGGCGGGACGGTGTGACTTGTTGGGCCGAGGGGCTGTTTCCACACTGTAAGTAATCTAATCTAAACTAGTCCCATTTCCCTGTGTTTCTCCCATATCGCTCTGGACGTTTTCTATCCAATAAACTGTCCAACAGTCTTTTAGATGTTGTAATTGTACCAGCCACTGCCCTTCCTCTCACAGCTCATCCCAATATGTGAAACACACTGTGTGGAAAAGTTGCCCCTCAGACCCCTTTTAAATCTTTCCCCCTCACATTAAATATTATTTAAACCATAGAATCTTTAAGACTGCAAAGTTATTAAAAGTTGAGAGGTATTTAGAAGCAGCGTAATAACATTCATACTTTAATCAGTGATGTGAAGCAAATAAATTCAAGATGTTGTGATCATTATAATAAACAACAGTTACAAGTTGAGACAATGTTGGTTGAAAAGCAATTCAATAGACACTTAGGTATTTTCTAATAAACTCTGAGGTGTTTTGACACATCTCTGTTGAAGGTGGGAATTGAACCCATGGCTCCTGGTCTACTAATACACACATTACCAGAGCCCTCCATAATATTCCCATTCAGGAAGGGCAGGACTATAATCACATACTTACTGTTTTTATTCACAGGGAAAACTGTTATAGTTATAATTGGACTAGGATTGTATTAGACTGTTCCAGTGTGTAATGGATCGATAAAAAGAATTAGTCATTTCTAATAATGATGGAACGAAGCAACAATGGTCTTAAATAAAATAAATCTCATGATAATCAAGTAAGTTAATTTGTTTGAAGCAGTTATTCATCGGCATAAATTAAATTTAACCTGTTTTTTAATGCACATGAATTGGAAATAAAGCATTCGTCATTCAATGTGACTACTCAGTGAAAGATAACTTCCCTCATTTTAAAAAAATTGTGATTTCTAAGATCCAAGATCTAATGTAAAAGCATAGAACAAACATTTGTTTATTCTGGTTTATTTACACAAGGAACACGTGAAATATATATAATGCTTAACATGAAAAATACTTGACTCTTATTGTAATAATCTGAAATGTAGAAATGTTAGAATCAATACAAGAATGTAAACAAAACTGTGGATGCTGGAAATCACAAACAAAATCAGTAATTGCGGAGAGAAATCAATGTTAATACTTGGGCCCAGTGACCTTTCTTCAGACTGCACTTTTTCTCACAAACAATTCAATCCAGCTAAGATTCCACACTTAAAATTATTTTTGCTAAGATTAAGAGATTGTAGAATGCAATATTGTTTGTATCAGTTGATGTACTGAGACATAGTTCCACATCTACAACTGGAGATATTGGATTTCAACAATGATTACCGGTTAGAGTTTGGTAATAATTAGTTTTAAATGGCTGATAACAAATTTAAGAATGATGAGAAAACCCTTATTGCAATGTAATTGTGCAATACGTTGGAAAAAACTGAAATATTTATGTGAAAAATAGTTCGCCATCTTTTAATTGATAAGACTGATTAATGATCCTTCCATTAATACGAGAATTCAAATGAAAGAGAATGAGAGAGTTAGAATGATTGTTGGGTGAGAGAACTTTGGTTGATTGCAGGTGTTGACCTGAAAAGAATGTTAATATTTCATTATGATACTGGCGCTAATAAATAATGGATTGAACTAAAATGTAAATCTCATGATGGTGTGATAATTGAAATGACAATTAAATGTGAGAATGCAGCACTACAATGATTCAATATTTTCAAAGCAGTTTATACTGGATATTCATTAAGATCTGTAAACTCAGAATTAAAATATTGGGTTTATTTTAAAAAAAATCACACTTTGAAGATTATTCATCAGAATTGTTCTGTCATTGAAAAAACCTAATTTCTTCAAGAATTCTGCATTTCCCTAATTTTCTGTCTTTTTTACACAGGGATCTGTACTGGAACCCTTCTATTTGCGATACAATTATATAGAAGTGACATGGATTAGAATGTAATTGGGTGAGTTAATAAGTTTGCAGATGATATAGCATTCAGTGCAGTTGGGGACAATGTAGAGGGCTGTCAAATAATGCAGCAGGAAAAAGATAAATTGCAGATATGGGCAGAGTAATTAAATGTGAATTTTAATCCATACAAGTGTGAGGTGTTTCACTTTGGAAGCTCAAATTTTAAGGAAAAGTAGGTAGTTAATGGCAGGACCCTAACAGCTTTATTATTCAAAGGGATCTTGGCGTTCAAGACCATGGCTCCCTGAATGTGATCATGCAAGTAATTAGGTGGTTCGGAAAGCAAATGGCATGCTTGTCTTTATTGGTCAGGGAACTGGTTACAAGAGTCAGGAAGTCATGTTGTAACTTTATAAGACTTTGGTGAAGGCATGCTTAAAGTATTGTATTCACTTTTGTTCGCCATGTTCCAGGAAGGGTATGGAGGCTTTGAAGAGGGTACAGAGTGCGTTTACCAGGATGCTGCCTGGATTTGGAGAGGCGAGAAAAACTCAGATTGCTTTTTTGTGGAGTACCGGAGACTGGGGGATGACTTGATGGAAGTCTGTACAATCATTAGATACGTAGAAAGGGTCGACGGTCAGAAAGTTTTTCCCAGAGTTGAAGCGTCAAAAACTATGTGACATGCGTTTAAGGTTAGGAGGGAAAGTTCAAGGGGACATGTAAGGGGCAATTTGTTGTGTACACAGGGAGTGGTAGGTGTCTGGAATGAACTTCCAGGGTTGGTGGTGGAAGTAGATACATTAAGGCTCTTTAATGTTCATTTCGTTAATTTGGAAGGATATGGACCAAGGGTAGGCAGAAGGGATGAGTTTCTTTTGCATTATGTTCAGCACAACGTTATGCGCCAAATAGCCCATTCCTGTGCTGCACAGGTCTTTGAGAGAAAACTAATGTCTCACTCCTATGACATTTAATCTAATCAATATTTAGCCACTGGTGTCAGAAATAGGAAGGAAATAAGTAGAGAACGAACTTGACTATAATCTAAAAATATAGTCAATTAAATTTACAAAGGTAATTTTTTGATATTTGTTCTGAATTATCAGATTAATAACTTTGATGGAGATGTGTTGAAAATGTTTGCAGTTACTGATGTACTGACCCAAAATTACCCTTGCAAAACTGAAGATTGGACCAGAAACCTGTTAGAAAACTTGAAAATATTCAGTAAGGTGAGATGCACATCATAATTTAATCCATTATTTCTTACTGCCTATACTACAATAACAAAATCTTTCAGGTCTACACGAAAAAGCATTGATTTTCCAGCCAATGCTCATTATAAATATCTGAATGCTACTCGTTTCAACAATCAAAGTAATCACAGCCTCATCGATTAAGAGATATCTAAGACATTTCACTAATAATTACTGTTTATGTCGACACATTGATCGTTCAAACATTAATGAGATTTTTCATTAATATTCAGTTCACTGACAGCATATTAATAATTTAGTTATTGTTAATATCTAATAATTTATCAATCCAGTAAGGGATATAACAGTGGAATTATGGCTCAGTACATTAACTGATTTAAAGATATTGTTGTGTTCACTCTCCCAATTATTGTGAACATCGATGTGTATTTTGAGTTGATTTGATTTGATTTGATTATATTTTTCTTCAACGTGAATATTTATTGTATTTCTGATCACAGTAATAGTTAAATATTTTAACGCTAAAAAAATTCAAATTTGTGACTTTTTTGTCAACAAGAAAAATAATTTACATGCGCACGTTGTTTTCTTTATCAGAGTAAATCTTGAATTGTTGAAAGTTATACATGTGTGTAAGGAAGGGGAGCTGTCTGCAGCTGAATAGTCACATTGAATGATTTTTTTTGCGATTACATCCTGCTGCTAATCATTCTAGTTATCTTTTCATTACAAGAAAAACTGCTTTAAACATATTCCGCAGTTGTATTTTTCATAACTTTACAATAAGCGCACGATATATTTCTTTCAATTGCCATGATTTTAATTTTTAAGTAAGAGCATATTTGCTTAGTACCATCATTATTGTGAATTACCATTTCATTCTCAGTCCATTACACACAGAAACAGTCTAATTAATTCGCAGCCCAATTATCGGAATGAATACTGATTAGCTTTCATTTGAGTAATCACAATTGATTATAATCCCACCCTTCCTTGTTAGGAACATAATGAAAGACACTTGTGGATCTCTAGTAGTGTCACTCCTATGAGACTAGGAGGTGTGGGTTCAGTTCCCTTCTCCAACAGAGAGACACCAGAGCAGTTTAGAATGGTGATTAGAAAATATCTAGGCAGAGTTTAAATTGATTTTCAATCCAGTATTGGCTCTGCTTCTGTCTGTTGTTCATTCCAATAATCTCTCAATCTGAAATTTGTTATCTTCAGGTCATTAATAAAAGTATGTATCACATTACATTATATCTAAATTTTAGATTTGAGGACACTGCAGTTTTTAACATTTTAAAGTACCTAAGTAATGAAAATCATTTTATTTAATCAAAATACATCCAAGTGTTATCCATTTGGTGGGCAACAGGATTTTACTTCCAGTCAGCTCAAGAATGTTCAAATATTGTTTATTCTGTGAACTTAATTCTGCAGACGAGTTTCAATAAACATTTAACACATCATTATTGTGCATTTCAACACCTCACGTACACCAATCCTTATTCTCTTGACCGAGCAGATGAAGAGATGAAGATCGCCTGATGAAGA
>NC_057727.1:71811001-71822290 GCF_004010195.1 Chiloscyllium plagiosum | reverse complement strand
AAGTATCTTATCGTTCCTGAGAACAAGAGCCACAATAAACATTTGATGACCAGTTCCATCCAATAAATGCATTTGATTTCTTACATTTTGGTTCAGTAATTGCACACAAAATATTTAGCTAAAACCAATAACCATGCTTTATTACAAATGACCGAGGATGCTAACATCAACATATGTAGTAGCTTGCCAATCAAGGTTCCAGTAGAAGTTTTGCAAAATAAAATAACTTAATTTCGGCTTAGTACAACTGTAGGTGAAAACATGTTGATTTTGCACATTAAAAACCTTTATCTGCTTATTCAGAGAAAATACTGAAAGGTTGCACTGTAAATTTAATTTATTTTGACTTTCTTTTACGAAGGCAATCATGTGAATTGCTTCTCATTTTCTTCCTAGTTCTGACACACATGTCAACATATTTACACGTTGAACTCTTTATGAATAATGAAAGAGTTTTCTCTGCAAGAACGACATAAAGATGTTCAAGGTCCTTTAATTACTGTTGAGCAGAATACTCTTCATAAGGGTCTTATTGTCTTAAACCGATGCTTTTTATGACCTTGATTTTATTTCTGACTGATGTTTTTGTGACTGATGTGTTTTCAAACCATGTGCAACGCATAAGGATTTATTTCAATTTGTTATAAGAAAAAAAAACTGCTTTCCATGTTGATTTCGAATTATTTTTTACTCCCGAGTTATTTGTCATGTGCAATAATCACAAAATTATGGAAGATCCCTGTATCTTATGTTCACCGCAATATGCACTTTCACTATCTACTTATTTACTTCCTACGTCTGACATGAATGTCTAAACATTGATCGTGAACAAAAAGTTGTAAATTAAAGCTACATCTCAATAAGCAAACCAATGGATTTGATAAGGTTCACCATGGTAGACTACTGCAAAAAATACGGAGGTATGGCATTGAGGGTGAGTTGGAGGTTTGGATTAGGAGTTGGCTGGCCAGAAGAAGACAGAGGGTAGTAGTTGATGGCAAAGGTAGAAGTGTAATTACTTTTCATTAGAATAATTCCTGGTCGTTTCTCCACATTGCTCAGTGAAATAATTAACTGAGATTTCTCAGTATTCTTAAATGAAATTATATAATTTTGACAATTCAATTGTTGCTATTATATAATCATTGCTCAAAATATTTAGGGTATGACCTCGAAATTATGGCTCATAAATTAAATAAAGTAAAGATTTTGCAGTGGGCATTGTGAATATCAATTTTTATTTTAACCGTGGAAACAGTTGAATTGATTTTATTATGTTTAACTTCAATGTTAACATTTACTGTATTTATAAACACAATACAAGTTAATCGCTTTTCATGGAACAAAATCATTTAAAATTTTTATGACTGTTTGAAGTACAACAAAAGGAACTAACATCTCTTTATTGTTTCATGAAATAGTCACAGTACATTTTAAACTTTGGGAAATTGAACATTTCTGGAAAGAAGGGGAGTTGTCTTCAGATGAATAGCCGCATTGAGTTACTAATTCATTTATTTTCCTAATCATTTATGTTGCAAATTCACATTAATTTTCTTTTCATTCTGTGACAAACAGCTTTGAACATATGGAACTATTTGATTGATTGAGTTTCGTTCATCAGTGTACACTGATCAAATGATTAGGTTTTTTCTTATCATGAATAATCACGAGATTCATATTTAATTAAAGTCATTATTGCTTTGTTACATTATTACTGTAAATTATTAATTCGTTTTGTCAGTTCATTACACACAGAAAATATGCAATTAATTCCCATTCAAATAATTACAAGAAACATCTGATTAATTTCCATTTGAGTTGTCGCCGTAAGCATGTGACTGTACACTTGCCCTTCCCGGATGGTAACATTATGACGGATCCTTGTGGAGCTCTGACAGTGTCTCTATGACAAGGTCAGGAGGAATGATTTCAATTTCCACCTTCAGCGGAGATGTGCCAAGCAGCTCGGAAATTTCATTAGAAAATATCTGAGTATACATTGAACTGCTTTTCAAAACAACATTAGATATTCTTCAATCTGTTCTGCATTTCAATCATTACCATATTTCCTATTTATTTTCTTCAGTTCACTAATAAAATGATGCATCTAATTCTGCTGGTTCTACATTCCGTGAAAAAATAGTTGACGATGTTGCAACCTTAAAGTTTGAAGAGTCTAAGACATGGTAATCATGATTTGTTTTACTGTTTAAAGGAACCCAGTTTAAACGTTTCAAACACATAAATCCTAATTCGCCGGTATTATAAAGATGAAAATATTAACAGTCGAAATTCCTCTTCAGCAAAATAACGAAATGCAACTTCATGTTATTCATTGGTCAGCTGATCACCTACCTTTACAACTAAATATTGCAATTCATCTAAATACTGGTATGTGCATTGATAAAATTTATTTTCTAATTATTACTTATTCATGAATTGTCAGGAATTCATTTTTATTTTCCATTCACCTATTCATATTGAATGTAAGATTGATATGCTGTGAAACTATTGGCGTGTTTTCATTTGAACATTTAATTTGTCTCTCTCTCTCTCTCTCACTTATCTCACTTCATGCATGATGGCTTCAATGTACCTTGCTAAACTTAAAAGATTTTGTTGACTTTAAGTAGTATCTTTAGCACTCACTTATCAATTTAATCCAAAATCATATAATCATAGAATCCCTACAGTGTTGAAACAGGCCATTTGGCCCAATAGTCCACACTGTCCATCCAAAGAGTAACCCACCCAGACACTCCCTTGCTCTATTACTCGACATTTCCCCTGACTAATGCACCTAACCTAGGTAAAAACAATGACTGCAGATACTGGAAACCAGAGTTTAGATGAGAGTGGTGCTGGAAAAGCACAGCAGTTTAGGCAGCATCTGAGTAGCAGTAAAATCAACGTTTCAGGCAAAAGCCCTTCATCAGGAATGCAGGCTGTATTCCTAATGAAGGGCTTTTGCCCGAAACGTCGATTTCACTGCTCCTCGGATGCTGCCTGAACTGCTGTGCTTTTCCATCACCACTCTAACAAAATCTAATGCACCTGACCTGAAACATCCATGCATCATGGACAATTTAACATAGCCAACTCACCTCAGCTGCACACTTGTATACTTCACCATGTTATTGAAATCAATGCTCACACAAAGCACGATACATGAAGCCACACAATGGTCTTCATGACCATCTAATTACTGTTCAGGAAATAATGTGAGTAATTGTCTTATTGTTCCTGAGATTAATCACCACAGTAAGCATCTGATCATCATTCCCTCCAATAAGTAGAATGGGTGTCCTCTGAAATTTCTGTTCAGTAATTATCCATGATACTTATTGCTCAAAGCAGTGTTTATTCTTCGTTACGAGTGGCCAATGATTGTAACAGCCATTGGTCTTGATCTTATTGTTACTGAGTGCAATAACCACAGTACCCATCTGGTTATCATTCTTGCCAATAAATACAAGAGCTATCCTCTTACTTTTCAGTTCAGTAATTATACAAGATATTTGTTGCTGAAAGTAGTATTTATTCTTTATGACAATTGGCCGAGGACACTGACAGCAAGACATGTTGATAGTCCTGATTTGTTCATGTTTTCAAACAGGTTTTCAGGCCATGTATTTCAAAAAGAAGTAATTTGACTTCGTTCAAAATTAAATGTAAACATTTTCAGATATTTTCCATTCAAAATGTTTATTTGCTTATTCAGATCAAATTTGAATCTTGCCTCTGTAAAGTGAATTTATTGTGCTTTACATTCATGTAAGTATTCATTAATTGGTCCTCATTTTCATCTTAGATCTGATGGAAATTTAAAATACTGGTTACAGTGAAAATTGTATGAATTATACATGAGTGGTCTCTAAAAGAAAATCATGAAAGGCATGATAGAATTTGAAAAAAGAAAACATTCCTTCCAAAAATCAAAGTTAAAATTCACACAACACCAGGCTATAGTCCAACATGTTTATTTGGAAGCACTGGCTTTCGGAGCGCTGCTCCTTCAACCACCTGATGAACGAGCAGCGCTCTGAAAGCTAGTTCTTCAAAGCATAACCTGCTGGTGTCTGATTTTTAGCTTTGTACAGCCCAACACAGGCGCCTCCAAATCATTCCAAAAATAAAACTCTTAAGTCTGTGGTTTAACAATTCAACAATCCTGCAACTAGATTATAATTCTCAGTTTATCTATCTTAATAAATATCTAATCAATGTCAGTGTAAATTCCCGGAAAACATCAAATCGTTCTGTTTGTTAAAGCACAAACTTTAATTGAAAGTTCATTGTTTTCACAATATGTGAATTATATTTTAACTCTCCAGTGATGTGAAGTGACCCTTGGACAGAAATTGGATGTTCTAAATTCACCTACAGGCAGGGAAATCGGGACAAATATAAAATCAATCAAACTCAATCAAACAGCAGCTAGAATCAATCAGCTCCAGGATGAATCAGATTTTTTTTACACCTTGACTTCCAGCCAGTGTCTGAGCATTATACACCTCTCTTGGAAATGTCAATAATGAAGGGTTTTCACACCAACACATTGGATTCTTTAAATCCAGCTCATGACCACATGTGGATGTTTGTCACAAAATTATTTTACAAATCATGGAAAATATCTCAAAGCTCTTGAAATAAATTAATCACTGCACATAATACCACACGATGGTATTCAAGGCCACCTAATTACTGTTAGGTGCAAAACCTTTTGTCAGTATCGTATTGTTCTCAAGATGAATAACCACATCAAACATCACGCTTTCACACCATCCCAAATATATGCAAGAGATGCCTTCTTATAATTTACACAAATCTTTCGCACACCAGACTTCATTATTTACGACTAAGGATGCTGATAGTAACATGTTTTGAGATAAAGGAATTCCTAAATATAGGCGAATTTTCTGATAGGTTCCCCCCAGTCACCATGATAAAAATGTAAATGCGGCTCAATACATTGTAACAGATCCCCATTAAGCTTTTTCATGTATTCACTCAGAGACAATGTTTAAAATTTTCCTCTATAAATGCTGTTGACTGTTTTTTGCTATGATATCCCTGTTCCTTGTCGATTTATTTTCTTTGTAATGCTGACACAAATGTTTGAATATTGATGACATGAAAAGTTGTATGGATTATATATTGTATTTCTACAGAAGAAAAGCTGAGACAGCAAGTACAGATTGCAGGAGTATCTGAGAATGTTGAATGATCAATAATCACTGCATATCGAATGTATTTTGCAAAACATCATGCCAGTATTCTAATTCTCAGTTCACTGATACTAATTATTATGTAATCAATATCACAGCAAACCCGTTTGGAAATATTGAATCACTTAATGTGTCAGTGTTCTAAAAGTACCAATTCATTGTTAGTCCAACAATCACACAGTAATTCAATTTAGGTTTTGTAACAAATATCGTGAGGTTTACATTTCAATTTAAAATCATTATTTCTTAGTGCCAATTTTACAAAGAAAAATTAATCTTTTATTCCAGGTCAACACACCCACAAACCAAGCAATGATTCCTCATCCAACACTGACAGGAAATATCTGATATCTTCTCATTTGAATGTTCACAGAAATCATTGGATTAATATTCGGCCTTGCAAATGAAGGAGTCTGATTGTTTTAGACTCCAATAATTAATGTTCAATTCTACATTTTACGGATAGTAATAAGACATTTCTAATCATTTTAAGTTTACAGTGACTAGTTTTGACACTAAGTGTTACTTATATCTAATATTTAATCATTGATCAAATCCAGTATAATCGGCTTTAAGTGTGGAATTAAGTCTCAGTAACGTAAGCATATTGCATGGTATTGTTTCCTAATGGTAGCGAATGCTGATTTTTATTTTAGTGCTGAAATCCTTGTTGATTTGCTGCTGTAGGGATGCCCAGAGCAGCCTGCCTTGGAATTAAAACACAAAATGGTGGAGGGGAGATAAATAAGACTAACAGTCTGTTTCAGTCTTAAGTTAAAAAAATAACATTTTGTACAATCCTACTCCAAGTCCATAAGTATGCCATTCCAGACAGTGATATTCCAGACAGTGATAAGAGAATGCCTGCATACACAAACATGACCAACCCTGACTTTCATTAATGAAAGAATAATTGTCCCAGTGAATGAATAAACACCAGCTGTAGGATAGAGCCCAGCAAACTTCCACAGTTGCTATCAGGGAAACACACAGGGTTTGATTGTCAGGAGTAGTTACTATTTTAAAGTTGCTCAGAACATTCTAATTACATATTCTTGAGAATCGTAAATAAGGCAGAGTGAGAGGCCCAAAGGACTGCAGCAATTGCTTTTGTAATCTGAGGAAATAAAATGCACAGAGAGATCTGCAAAACACCATGAAGCAATAGGAAGCTCGGGCTATCCATAGCGAGGTCATCCAAGATTAGGAGTTCTACATTATCGGGTGTCTGTATAAGGAGGGAAGGACTGTAACCACATTGCATGTGGACATTGTAATACAGAAAGTGTGTAAAAATACTGCTTTTTACTGTACACGTTGCAGTGTGTCATGGACCTCCCTTCCTACATTGGCCTCGGGGGATGATCCCTGCATTAACTGATTGCAGCATGAGTAAACATCTTCCACTTGCCTGAGTTCTGCCAATCTTCATTCCCTATCAGGGGAAATCACTCCTACAGCTTTGGTGTCATTTAAATTCAATACGAACACTTATTATCTGTGAAATTATTACTTGCAGAGCGATATCATTTTCATGTTAATTTTTTTTACTTTTTTTGTGTGCAAGAAAACAATGTAGGTACATCCATTTGTTATTTAGTTCAACTTATACTAAGTTTTAAATTATTGAAAAGACTACAACTGGTATGGGGGGTGGGGAGAACAATTCTTCAGCTCAAATGTCACATTAAGTGACAATTTCCGTTTTTCAAATCATGTGACCTCCAGTATGATATTTATTTTGATTTCATTTTGAGATAGTTTTATTTTCTTCCAACATTAGTTGTCAATGAACAATAATCACACAATTATTAGTGATTTGCTACAAAATGACTTCCTGTTCCAAATGTCATTAACTCGATGTTTAGTTCATAATAATACTCACTTTCCCGGCCTAATTATTTTCTTCCTAGTTCTGACATTTGTCTAACATTTATCATGATTAAAGTTACATTAATAAAAGAGACATGAACCGACCAAAAAAAAGTTGAACTATGTTCAATTGTTGCTGAGATTTTTAAATTATTAAAGCCACGTTTTATATTTTAATTTTCAGTTTATTAATGTTAATGAATATACAATCGACATCAGAGCAAAGTGCATTCAAAATATTAAGTCAATTTATCTATCAGGATTTTAGAAAAAATTATCAATTACAATAATTAACAATACTTTAACTTAGGCTTTATAACAAGTACAATGTGCCTTTAATAACTTCCATATTTTTTAGTGTGAGTGCTACAATATTAAAACCTGTTTGATAAGGCCAATACACCCACAAAAGACCAATAATTGCCATTGCAATATCATTTCTAAATATCTGACTTTGGCTCATTTGAAAGATCACAGTCTTCTCAACCATTGAAATTCAGAGACATTAGTTACTTTACACTGCAAAATTTCTCTTCATTTCTGAACATTACTCAGTGGAATAGGAAGAGGACATACTTCATTATTCTTAAATTCATTAATAGAAGTTTTCAAATCGATTTGTTGCCAATACCTAATAATTGTTCAATTCGGTAAGGGGTGTACATGTGGAACTATGTTTTCATATAATAACTAATGCAAGATCATTGCAATGTACAATCACTCAATCATTCTGAATATTGCTTTTCATTTTAAATTTGGAAACACTTTTGAATTGATAACAATTGAATATTTTTCACGTGCAAAATCATTTAAATCCCCATTAATTTTTCGAAGCACACAAAAAAGGGTTGGCATCTATCTTATTTCATTAAACAATCACAGGAAATGGTGACTTCTTAGAAATCGTACATTTTCAGAAAGAATGAAAGTTGTCTTCAGCTGAATAGGCACATTGATTGACCAATTCATCATTTTGTTCCAATTTACGTGTAGATCAAAAACATTTTAATTTGCATTTCAGAAAATGAAAAACTTATGAACATATAGAATAATTATATTCATTTTTATTTATAATGCACAGTAATCACACAATTCTGTCAAGTTGTCATTCCACAAGTGATCATAAAAATCATGTTCAATTAAGACATTTGTTAACTCCCATCATTATTGTAAATTACTACTGAATTTTCAGTAGATTACACACAGTATCCAAACATTTAATTCCAATCCAATTATTACAATAAACATCTGATTCGTTTTCAGCCCTGCCTAGCCTGGTTGGGAATGTTATGAAGGAAACCTGTGCAACTCTGGTCGTGTCTCTGTTACCAGACCAGAGGGTACAATTTTAATTTCCACCTTGCACAGAGCTATGCCAGAGCAGCTCTGAATGTTGATAAGAAAATATCTAAGAATCGAATGAATTGTCTTTCAATTCAACATTAGGTATTTTTTCATTTGTTCATTCCAATAATCTCAGTATCTGCTATATATTTTCTTCAGTCCGCTAATAACAGAATATATCTAATTCCACTCAATCAATATTCTTTGCAAAATATTTGATAATGTTGCACTCACAAAGATGAAATATGCAAGTAAAGATATTCCTTGATTTTCTTTTGTTCTGAACAGCTGAGTTCAGACTGCATGTAGAACTTGATGCTTCAAAGGTATAAATATGAGAAAAAAATCAAGTTCTTCTTCAGTTAAATAAACAAATGCCACTTCCTACTATACATCAATTTTTAGTTATTGATCTGTTTATGAGTTGTCTGAAATTTGTTTTTAGTTTTCCACTCATCTATTTATATTGAATGTAAGATTGAAATGCTGTGAAAATATCCGAGTGCATTCATTTAAAATTGAATTTGCATATTTCTCTCTAATCTCATTTATTGCATGATGACTTAACTGTGTTTTGTTCAGCAAACCTAGTGAATACTAAAAATTGTCTAATCTTAAATAAGATCTTTCACATCCAGTTATCAGTCTGTTCCGAATTCATGTAAATATCTAAATTTATTGAAATCAATGTTCACACAAAACAGTGCACATAAAGCGACACAAAGATATTCATCATCAGCTGATTACTATTCAGTGGAATAACCTGAGTAAGTATCTTATTGTTCCGAGGATAAATGACAACAGTAAGCATTTATTTACTATTCTATGCAGTTAATGCAATTGATGTGCTATATTTCAGTTCAGTCGTTAATGTTGATTTATATTGTTTAAACCAATAATTCTACTTTATCACTGATATTGACTGTACTACAATAATGTTGGGAAGCAACTTTTTGTCAATCTAACAATCTTTAAGATCCTTTTTTGTTGTGTGTGTACAAGAGACAATTCAAATTATAACCATTATTATTACAAATTAAGCAATTGCTGCATTTTAAATTTGTGAAATTCCTACATTTTTGCAAAAGTGTTAGTCTTCACTGTATATGTCACACTAAAAAACTGCTATTTCAAATCATGCGTGCTACAAAATGATTATTGTTTTCATTTCATTGTAAGAAAAGAACTGCTTTTTACCATGTTGATTTTTTAAAATAATTTCTATTCCAACATTATTCATCATTGTACAATAATGACAATATTACTAAAATCGCTTTTATGCCACATGTCATTGACTACATTGTTTGTTCAGTTTCAAGCTCACTTTCATGACCTACTAATTGTCTTCCTAATTCTGACACAAATCTTTAAACATTGATCATAATATTAATCATATAAATTGATGTAACATATCTCTACAAGGAATCCGGTGGATGGAAATTCACAATTCTTGTATTACATACTATTTTGACTTAAAAAAATAAGACTTTTGCTCAATAAACACTGAATGGCTCATTTTTTTCAGTACATAAAGCTAGGTACTATGTTTTATTCCTCAGCACAGTTCATCCACTTCACCAACACCTTCCACCCCGACCTCAAATTCACCTGGACAGTCTCAGATTCCTCCCTCCCCTTCCTCAACCTTTCTATTTCTATCTCAGGCGACCGAATCAACACGGACATCTACTACAAACCGACCGACTCCCACAGCTACCTGGACTACACCTCCTCCCACCCTGCCCCTTGTAAAAACGCCATCCCATTCTCCCAATTCCTTCGACTCCGCCGCATCTGCTCCCAGGAGGACCAGATCCAAAAACGTACAACCCAGATGGCCTCCTTCTTCAAGGACAGCAATTTCCCTCCCAACGTGGTCGACGATGCCCTCCACCGCATCTCTTCCACTCCCCGCTCCTCCGCCCTTGAGCCCCGCCCCCCCAACCGCCACCAGGACAGAACCCCACTGGCCCTCACCTACCACCCCACCAATCTCCATGTACAGCGCATCATCCACCGTCACTTCCGCCACCTCCAAACAGACCCCAGCACCAAGAATATATTTCCCTCCCCTCCCCTATCAGCTGTCCGTAGAGACCACTCCCTCCGCGACCCCCTTGTCAGATCCACACCCCCCACCGACCCAACCACCACTCCCGGCACCTTCCCTTGCAACCGCAGGAGGTGCAACACTTGCGCCCACACCTCCCCCCTCACTTCTCTCCAAAGCCCCAAAGGAAACTTCCATATCCGCCACAAATTCACCTGCACCTCCACCCACATCATCTACTGCATCCGCTGCAGCCGGTGTGGCCTCCTCTATATTGGGGAGACAGGCCGCCTACTAGCGGAGCGATTCAGAGAGCACCTCTGGGCCACCCGGACGAACCAACCCAACCAACCTGTAGCACAGCATTTCAACTCCCCCTCCCACTCCACCGAGGATATGCAGGTCATTGGACTCATCCACCGCCAAACCACAACAACCCGACGGTCGGAGGAGGAGCATCTTATCTTCCGACTGGGAACCCTCCAACCACAGGGGATGAACATGGACTTCACCAGTTTCTTCATCCCCCCTCCCCCCACCTTGTCTCAGCCGAATCCCTCCAGCCCGGCACCGCCTTCCTGACCTGCAGTCTTCTTCTTGACCTCCCCGCCTCCACCCTACTCCGACCTATCACCCTCACCTTGACCTCTTTCCACCTATCACATTTCCAACGCCCCTCCTCCAAGTCCCTCCTCCCTACCTTTTATCTTCTCCTGCTGAACACTCTCTGCTCAGTCCTGAAGAGGGGCCTGTGCCCGAAACGTCGAATCTCCTGTTCCCTGGATGCTGCCT
>NC_057727.1:71806821-71810736 GCF_004010195.1 Chiloscyllium plagiosum | reverse complement strand
GCTGCAGCGTTGGAGTTGTTCAGCAGAAATGGCAGTGGTGGGATTCGAACGCACGCCCCTTTCGAGACTGGAACCTGGATCCAGCGCCTTAGACCGCTCGGCCACACTACCAGCCGGCCGCGCCTCCTCATTTTCTTGTATTTCCAATTGTGCTCCTGCATAACAACAGATGCAAAGTCACATGAAAACGGTTCCATGTTTCCTCTCGGACTCGCACAGCTGCTGGGATGTGCCCGGCTACAATGTCAATTTCGCAGCAGGTATTGATAGCCCATCAATCCAGACAAAAATCAATGGTAAGCTGAGTCACTCTTCTCAGACTCTTTTCAGGTACAAATGTATCTGTGAGTGCGTGAGAATGTGGGTTCGCTTATGATTTGGTCAAATAACCATGAGCTGCTTGACATTACTGGTATTTCCATTCTTGCTTTGCTAAATGATTTTACCCATTGCTCGAAACAGGACGACTTTCACGTTTACACGGAACACGAAACACACCGGACTACAGGGAAAATGCACAAACCTGAGCAGGCCGTGTTCCGCATCATACCGTGCAGCATAGTTTCAGTCAATGTGTCTGTGGTTTTTTTTCAGAATAGGCGTTCCAAAGAATGTTCTCCACCCTAAAACCGGAGGTAACATTACATTCCGAGAACGACAGATCACATTGTGAGAATGCTCTGACCTCGGAGCCAGTTCGAGATGCCACTTTCCTTGCCTTTTACCTTAACCGTGCAATGTGCTGCAGAGATGTTCACACCTGGACATGTGCCACATGGATACCAACTGCGTTGGAAACCTATGTGGGAATCGACGACAAGCGACTCAATAAATTTTGCTAAATTCCATGGTGCTTTTTAGAAATGCAGTTTCTGTTCACCTCAATCAAAACGGCAGTTTCTGAACATATTAACAGAAGTCAAAAGGTAATTACCTCACCCCACCCCCACTCCGGAAGAGGTGCTAAAAGCGCTCTCACAACTGAGTCACCTTCACGTCTCTGGTTGCTGAGTGAATCACAAAGAAGGATTTTCACCAGAGCTGCAACTGCCTCACTTCCCCCCTCGCCCTCCCCGTTTACATTTTCCTGCTCGTCACTGATTCAAAGAAAACCAAATGGATGCGATGTCATTCTGTAGCCTCTCTGTCGATTCCTCCGTTTCAGTTCCAACATGACTTAGATCTCGGGGCGCATCTTAATACTAGCGACGCTATGAAAGAACAAGTCCAAAGGTTCCTCTGAGAGTGTAATTTCTTTCATTGCTGTTGCTGATTGAATGAGCCACTAACGTGCGAACTGCTCCAAAACATGACTCATGACCTCTGTGGCCAATTCTCGCACGTTGAATAACGACAGACAGCTCCCAAACAAGGCCTTTCAGAGACGACTTTGGGGTACATTTGACAGACAGACAAGTTCAGGAATTCGTGGTGCGCTGTGACACCAGCGCATCAGCCGCCTGCGCAAGGAATGCAAATGCGGTACTGCTTTTCGTGGAAGGATCAGAACACGGTAACTACACACTCAAACAGAATGGCATATGATCAGAACCAGGTTGGAGAAAAACTTTATAATGTTTTGCACAGTAATTAAATGGAATGGCATTACATTTCACTACGAGAACAGATTTGTTCACGCAAATTCGAAGGCAGGTTTGCAGATGGGAAAATAAGCAAGAAAGCTCCTTTCTTGTCCATGTAAAAGGCTGCAGTTGAAGAACAAAGCAGTTTCTGCCCAGTTTCGAACTAGGGACCTTTATGCGTGTGAGACGAACGTGATGACCACTGCACTACAGAAACAAGCCTCAACCGGCTGCGCTGCGGCTCAGTGGCACCCAGCACTGAACGTTGAAGCCATTCTACGTTTCACCTTTCGGTTTCCAATAGCTCGTTGTTGTCCAGCGTAATTGACATCTTGAAAACGTAAAAAAAAGGCACGTGAAATTGTTGACAAAATATGGACAAGGATGTCGTCAATGTTTGGACCGTAGGGCAAGGTGGAATAGGCTGGGACGACTTTCTCTGCAGCGTAACAGCTGCGACATGATCTTAAGGAAGGGTTGTAAACTGAGTATTTACGTGTTTTACCCAAGTTGGGGTGAGTTGAAAACTCGGGAGCATAGGTTTAAGGTGAGTGGGCTGAAATTGACCATGGACCTGAGGCACATTTCCCACACAGAAGGTTGTGCGTGTATGGAATGAGTTACCAGAGGAAGTGGAGGAGGCTATTCCACTCAGTAAATTGAAAAGGTAATTGGATGATTTCTGGATAAGATGGGTTTAGATGGATTGGGGCCAAATGCTAGGGAACGGGACTTGTTTAATTTTGGCTATGTGGTGAGCGTGGACAAGATACACCGAATTATCTGTTTCCATGCGGTGTACCCCAATAATGATGTGTTGCTTACAACGGCTTTAAAGGATTACTTTTTAGCGGAGCTTGCTGTCGCAGTCTGTGGCACAATAATTTAAACTGTTCGACTGCTCACGGGAAAGGTAGTATTGTGAAACATTGCAGAAACGAACGACTTTCTTACTTTTGCTCCGACTGACCATACTCCGTGAAATTTTCCCAGATCCTCAGTTGAGGATTTTTGCTGCTGAAAGTTACCTCAGAAACCCTGTTAACTCGTAATGTATTGAGCGAATCGTTAAACAGAAAGCATTTTAACACTGAACATAAACAAAACTGGCAAACCTAATGCATTTTCTGACACAGCGAAGCATGAATGCTAAATGTGAGACAGTCCGAGGGCATGAGCCATAAAGTAATCTCACAACTAACAACAGGGCAATTCCAAACTACTCTTTCAAACATACTGGAGCCTTAGTGCCAGACAATGCTGAAAAGAGAGAAAGAAAGAACATAATAAGAATGGGCCATAAAAAGTGAATTTCACCAATCACAGTATCGATTAGATTACCTTTCCCTTGCGATGTCTCCAGGACGGAAATGAAGGAAATGAGAGAAATTCAATAACATATCACATTGAAATTCATTGGATCGATTTTTCCAATCGCCAGAAAACCAATAACGACGAGTCGAGTTTCACAACAGCGATGAAATAACAGTCTCCATTCGGTTCCAGTAAAAGCGCAACTTGCCTGGAATAGCAGAGCTGCTTGCGATTTTAACAAGCCGCAGCGTTGGTGTTGATCGGCAGAAATGGTAGTGCTGGGATTCGAACCCACGTCCCTTTCGAGACTGGAACCTGGATCCACGCCTTCTGCAGTTGAAGAACAAAGCAGTTTCGATCCACTTTCAAACTCGGGGTCTTTCGCGTAATTGGCATCTTGAAAACGTAAAAAAAAACATGTTCCCAACTCAGTTCCGACACACAATTCCAACTCAGTTGGTATCCATGTGGCTCATGTCCAGGTGTGAACATCTCTGCAGCAAATTGCACAGTTAACGTAAAATGCAGAAACACATACACACCAACCTGCCCCAATACCTGTCTTCTGTTATTAAACAGGTACAGACAGAAACACAAGCACACAACCTTCCACCACTATCCTGTCTCCTGCCATTAAGCAGATATATGCAGAAACACACACAATCCTCTATCATCACGCTGTCTCCTTCCATTAAGTAGATATACACAAAACACACTCACACAACTCTTCACCAAAATCCTGTTTCTTGCCAGGGTAATCCGATATACACTAAAACACACAACACAAGCCTCCACCACCACGTTGTCTCACGCTATTAAATATACGCAGAAGCACACACACACACACACAAACACAACCTTGCTCCAACACCTTGTCTCCGGTCAACAAACAGATATACACAGAAACACACACAAATCTCTAAAGCACCTCCCTGTCTCCTGCCATTAAACACATATAACAGAAACACACACACACACACACAACCCTTCACCACCACATTGTTTTCTGCCATTAAAC